>NW_008340588.1:7307497-7308068 GCF_000622305.1 Nannospalax galili
CCTAAGTGAATGGATTAAGAAACAAAACCCATCTTTATGCTGTCTGCAAGAAATCCATCTCACTATCAAGGACAGGCACTACCTTAAGGTGAAAGGATGAAAAAGAATATTCCAAGCAAATGGCACTAAGAAACAAGCACAGGTTGCAATTCTAATATCTGACAAAATAGACTTTAAACTGAAACTAACCAGAAAAGACAAAGAGGGCTATTTCATTTTGATCAAAGGAACAATCAATCAAGAAGATATTACAATCCTTAACATATATGGACCAAACTCTGGTGCACCCAAATTTATAAAAACAACACTACAGGACTTTAAGAAACAGATTAAGCTCAACTCAGTAAGAGTAGGGGACTTCAGTACCCCACTGTCTCCATTAAACAGGTCAACTGGACAAAGAATAAACTGAGGGACGTCTAATTGAAATGATACCATACATCAAATGGAACTAACAGACATCTTTCGAATATTACACCCAAGCACCAAATAATGCACTTTCTGCTCAGCACCCCATGGAACTTTTTCAAAACTTCATCACATACTGGGCCACAAAACAAACCTCAACAAA
>NW_008340588.1:7308284-7310442 GCF_000622305.1 Nannospalax galili
AAGTATGAAGGACAATACAACACAACACAACCTCTGGGACACTTTAAAAGCAGTCCTAAGAGGAAAGTTTATAAGTCTAAGTGCCTACACTAAAAAATTGGAAAGAGCCCAAATAAATGACCTAATACTGCAGTGCAAGATGGTGGAATGGCAAGAACAAATGAAACCCAAATCCAGCAGAAGAGAAGAAATAACAAAAATTGAGATAGACAGACCCCTAGCCCAGTTAAAAGAAAGAGCAAATCCAAATTAACAAAATCAGAGATGTAAGGGGAAACATCACAACAGATACCCAAAAGATCCAGAATATTATAAGGGAATATTTCAAAAACCTATACTCCACTAAGTTGAAAATCTAAAAGAAATGGATGCATATCTAAAATCATGGGAAACACCAAAGTTAAACCAAGAAGAGATCAATAATTTAAACAGACCCATAACATACAAGGAGAGTGAAACAGTAATACAAAACCTTCCAACTAAAAAAAGCCCAGGCCCAGATGGATTTAGAGCAGAATTCTGCCAGACATTTAAAGAAGACCTTCAACCAACACTACTTAAATTATTCAAAATGATAGGAACAGAGGGAGAATTCCCAAATTCCTTCTATGAAGCCAAAACAGGTAAAGATACAACCAAAAAAAGAAAACTATAGACCCACATCCTTAACGAGCATAGATGCAAAAATTCTTAACAAAATACTTGCAAACCGCATACAGACACATATCAAAAAGATCATTCACCACATCAAGTAGGCTTTATTCCAGAGATGCAGGGGTGGTTCAATATACACAAGTCAATAAACATCATTAATCCTATAAATGGACTCAAAGACAAAAACCACATTGTCATCTCAGTAAATGCAGAAAAGGCTTTTGACAAAATTCAGCATGAATTTATGTTCAAAGTCCTAGAGGGAATTGGACTAGAAGGAACATACCTCAACATAATTAAATCTATATACAACAAAACCACAGCCAACATCATTCTAAATGGAGAAAAACTGGACGCATTCCCATTAAAATCAGGAACCAGACAAGGATGTCCACTATCTCCACTCCTTTTCAACATAGTGCTTGAAACTCTGGCTAGGGCAATAAGAAAGGAGAAGGAAATTAAAGGAGTACTAATTGGAAAACAAGAGGTCAAACTATCCCTATTTGCAGATGATTACTATACTGTACTGTACTATACTATACTATACTATACTATAATAAAGAGATCCCAAAAGTTCCTAGAACTGATCAATGCTTTCAGTATAGTGGCAGGTTGTAAAATCAATAGACAAAAATCAGTAGCCTTTCTATGTACCAATAACAAGCAATTGGAGAAAGAGTACAGATAAATGCTTCCCTTAACAATAGCTGCAAAAAAATATATTGGAATAAACCTTATCAAAGACATTAAAGACTTCTACAGTGAAAATTTTAAATCTTTAAAGAAAGAAAAAAGCTCATGGATTGGAAGAATTAATATTGTGAAAATGACCACCCTACCAAAAGCAATATATAGATTCAGTGCAATCCCAATCAAAATCCCCATGACGTACTTCACAAAATTAGAAAAACAAGTCCTTAAATTCATATGGAAGTACAAAAGGCCCCAGATAGCCAAAGCAACCCTGAGCACAAAGAGCAGTGCTGGGGGGGGGGAGATTACTATACCAGATCTCAAAGTATACTACCGAGCTATAGTCCTAAAAACAGCATGGTACTGGCACAAAAATAGACACATATATCAATGGAACATCATTGAAGACCCAAACCCGAGTACATGCAATTTCAGCCCCCTGATATTTGACAAAAGTGCCAAGAACACACAATGGAGGAAAGACAGCATCTTCAATAAATGGTGCTGGCAAAACTGGATCTCTATCTGCAGAAGAATGAAACTAGATCCTTATCTTTCACCTTGCACAAAAATCATCTCCAAATGGATCAAAGGCATACATTCATTCCATGAAACTGGAAACTCAAAACTATTAGAAGAAAATATTGCCAGTAACTTACAAGATATAGGTATAGGAGAGGATTTTCTAAATCTGACAGAAGTTGCTCAGGAATTAAGGTCAGCAATCAACGAGTGGGACCTCATTAAATTAAAAGGCTCTGTAGAGCAAAAGAAACAATCAAAAAAGTGAAGAGAAAACCCACAGAAT
>NW_008340588.1:7310459-7320365 GCF_000622305.1 Nannospalax galili
TAATTAGCAAATGGGACCTCATTAAACTAAAAAACTTCTGTACATCAAAGGAGGCAATCAGGGAAGCGATCAGAAAACCCACACAGTGGGAAAAAATCTTCACCAGCAACACTTCTGACAGAGGTTTAACATCCAGAATACATAAAGAACTCAAAAAACAAAGAAGTGAGAAACCAATTGACCCAATTAAAAGATGGACTAAAGAGCTATCTAAACAGATAGTTCTCAAAGGAAGAAATAAAGATGGCTAAGACACATTTTAAAAATTATTCAACATCATTAGTAATTAGGAAAAAGCACATTAAAAACCACCCTAAGGTTTCCACCTTACCCCCATCAAACTGGCTAGGATCAAGAGAACAAATGATACCAAATGCTGGTGAGGATGTGGAGAAAGGGGAACACTCCCATCACTGCTGATGGGATTTCAAACTCATGCAAACTCTATGGGAAACAGTGTGGGGAACTCTTTAAAAACGAAGAATGAACCTACCATATGACCCAGTTATACCATTCCTTGACATATACCCAAAGGCCTTATCCTGTTATAGAGATACTTATACAACCATGTTTGTTGCTGCTCTTTTCACAATAGCTAAGAGATGGAGGCAACCTAAGTGTCCCTCAATTGATGAGTGGATAATGAAAATGTGGTTCATATATACGATGGAGTTTTACTCAGCAGTAAAGAAAGATGAAATAATGAAATTTGCAAGTAAATGGATGGATCCAGAAACTGTTATACTAAGTGAAGTAACACAGACTCAGAAAAATAAAAGATGTATGTTCTCCCTCATTTGTGGATCCTAGCACCGAATCCCTTTTAATTTCATGTCCTTTTCATAAGATGATACTGTACAGCAGTCTCTTCTGCATGAAATAACAACCATCATCATGACTTCAGTAGTGCCTGATTGCTAAACAGTCACAATTGGGCTTGTTGTTGGTTGTGCTCCTTCATTAAAGGAGGGACAAACAAGGTCATTGGACCCTCACCAGAATATCCAGCCACTCTTCCCAGCCAACTGTATGTAATTTGGCCCTAATCACACATGATCTCCTAGATTTGGGGAGGGCTAAAGTATACAATCTGGGGAAGGCTAGGAAGAGAAGGCACGACCCATGCTGGGTAAAGGCTTTCCAGTACACATACCCTCAAATCATTCACACACCTCAGCAATCCCTCAGTTATTGCGGTAAGTTCAATAAATTCATTGGTTCCCCAGTAAAACTTTAATCAAATATTGGTTTGACACTAGAACCTTAAAAGGGACTAAGCATTGCTTAGTACCCTAAGGAAAAGAATTCTCACAACAGATGGAAAATTTATTTGTCAATGTCATTGTGTCTTATAATCATTAAGAAAAGAAAACGAGAATGTAAAAGACGTTAAAAGGATATGGGAATGGAGACATTTTCCAAAATAGAAAAAATGAGAAAGCCTATGCAAGTGATGAAGTTCTGTTTAGGTTTGTTATGATATATAAAGGAAGAGACAAAAATAATATACACATAATCTTAAAATTCTAAGGTCAAAGCTTAGTCAACTAGTTTAAGGAACAAACTACATACCTAGTCAAAGTTTATCTGAGAACATTTGGATTTTTACCCAAGCTTTATCTATATAGCACATAGTAATTAAAAGTACCAGACTGGTGGAACTAACCTTATTGGATGTTTAACAGCCATACTTTGAGGCCTATACTAATCTGGTCAGATGGACTTAAAGGACAGTTTTTGCCCCTTGCCCTCAAAGGTCGACTAAGTTCCAAGGGACCATGGAACATCTCTCAAAATGTCCTGTAACTGTGGTGAGTCCTTTTGGTCAGGGAGGTTATAGAGACTCCACAAGATGGACTCAAACCAGTGTTCAGTCTGCAAAGACGAGGGTCAACTCAGAGGAAACATCTCATTCATGCTTCCAAGTAAAGCCAGACATGGTCGAGCAGGACCTTTGACTTATCTTCACATAGATGGAAGTGGTAAAAGAAAGGAGTCAGGGGCTCTTCCCAAGCTCATGTGACCCCTGAGGAACAGATCCTCAAACAAAGTTAAGAGTAAAAATAAATTGATGTATTTGAGCCAACTGTATGGTTTTAAATGCCCAAAAGGAAAGTATAACCAACGAGTAAAGTGATCAGTATATTTCTTTAAGAGTTCAAGGGATTACACTTCCCAGACATTAGGCTTAAGTCCATATAAAACGATATTTAGACAATTATTTCTCATTGATGATCTGGTTTCTAATTAGAAAGTGCTGCTCAGATGTAAGACTTCAAATCTTGGTCTGCAATACTATAGTGCCCACCTGTAGCTAAGGGAGACAACCCACTATCATTCTAAAATGATGGACAAATTTGTTTTCTCCCCTTATCTAGAAGCCATTGAGAGGGAACTGATACTGATTCTAGTCACTCCAACAGCAATCAAAATGCCTGAAAGCAAACCCTGAATCCATCACTCTTGAGTCCAGCCTTGGCAGACAAAAGAAAAATGAGGAAGAACCCAATAGAGGAATGCTTTTGGAAGCTCTCATCAAGAAAATCCAATGTACTCTCAAATGAACATTTGAAATTTGCCCTGTTCTGACTTTTTTCTAGTTCCCTGTCTAGAATCTGTAAAGCTAATAATTCTTGCCTTTACTTCTCCTTCACATCTCCTATTCACCAATCAAGGACTTTCTTTTTCCCCTACAGATAAGAGTTATGCAATTTAGCAGTCTTTTGGATAGACCCACTGAAGGAGTACCCCAATTGCCTCACCCTGCAACCCTGTTCAACATGGAAGAAGCCAGAGAGGTCTGCATCCTGATTCCCTATTTGCAAGTTGGGTAACCTCTTCAGAGGATTATAAGAATAGGAGATAGGAATTGGCTAGGCAGTTAGTGTAAAAAGACCCCAAAGAAAAGTAGTCAGTTTCTTGGCTAAAAGTCAAAAATGTCCTTGGGGCTCTTGGCAACATACTCTGTTTCAAAGGCTAAAAATGTCAAAAGTATTTGGGAGCTCTTATCTAATCCTTAAAAGATCTTAGGGCATGCTAACTGAGCACTTTACCACTGAGCTACTACTGTCTTAGTTTGTTCTTCATTGCTGTGACAAAATACTCTGACCACTACCAACTTGGGGAGGAAAGGGTTCATTTAGCTTACATCTCCCAGGTCACAGTTCATCAGGGAGCCCAAGGTAGGAACTCAGGGCAGGAACCTAGTGGCAGGAGCTGGAGCACAGGCCATGGAGGAATGCTGCTTACTGGCTTGCTCCCTTGGCCCCTGCTCAGCCTGCTTTCTTATGCAAAGCAGGCCCACCTGCCCATGGGTGGCACCACCCACAGTGGGCTGGGCCCTCCCACATCACTCATCAAGAAGATACCCCTCAGACATGGCCACAGGCCAGTCCAATAGAGGAAATTCCCCAATTGAGGCTCCCTCAACCCAGGTGTGTCAAGTTGACACTAAAGCTATCCAGCACAGCTACATACCCCAACTTTTTTTTAAATGAAGAGTTTATCAAAAAAAAAATTGTGTGATTTCAAATACTCTGTTTTTTGTTTTTGTTTTTGTTTTTTGTCCTCTGATTTTTCAGTCTGGGGATGAATTGCTGTAGCTCTCATCATAAATATCTAGATTTTTTAAAATACCACAAACCCATAAAAAATGGGCAATATACAAAAGCAGTTAATGAAAAGGAAATGCAGATTATCCTTAAACATGGAACTACTTAGAAAGGCCTTTTCAATTATGTTTATATCTGAGCTAGATAGTGTTGGTTGTCAACATGACACACCTGGGAAGAGGGAATGTCAATTTTGGCTGTCTAATTGGCCTGTGGGCACATCTGTGAAACATTGTCTCCATTGCTGATTGATGTTGAAGGGCCCAGCCCACTGTGAGCAATGCTATCCCTAGGCAGGTGCACCTGGGCTGTATAAGAAAAGTATCTGAGCAAGCCAGGGGAGCACACCAGTTATCAGCACTCCACCATGATCTCTGCTTCAGTTCCTGCCTCTAGTTTTCTGCTTGAGCTCCTCCTGTCCTGGCTTCCCTCAATGAACTGTGCTATAATCTGAAACAAACCCTTTCCTCCCAGATTGCTTTTGACCCGTGTTTTATCACAACAAAGGAGGAAACTAATACAATATCTAAATTGCATTATTAAAACTTCAATTAATCTCAACTCTATTCTGTGGTGTGAGGTAGGAATCAAATTAAAAAATATTTTTATTGCATTTTTGTGTATTTCATACAATAGCTTTTAATCAAATTTAGACACCCCCCCCACACTCCTCATACTCCCCACAAGACCTCATGCATTCTGTCATATATGTTAAGTCCTATCTGGTCAAGCAATTATACCTTCAATGCAAGTTCATCCTCTGGAGTCTAGCCAACCTATCTTGAGATCTTAAAGATTTACTCTCCATTATGCAGGAGTAATTGGACCTCATAGTTGTTACCATTATTATCTTTCCTCTGTTGACTCAAAATATGTAAAGTACTCAATGGACAATTAATTCACAGATCCAAGGGGTCAGTTTTACAGACCTTAGTCAGTTCTTGGTAAAATTAGGAATTTTCTTGAGCTATAACAATGGTCAGAACAAATGAGCATGAAGACAGAGGCATATTTGACACTAGAGGGTTTCTGGCCAGTTAGAAATGAACAAATGTGTCCCTACCCAGACATACTTATTCCATCAAATTCTTAAGGGTGTCCCCTATTTTAATCCCCCCCCCCGTAAGTGTGGGACCACTACAGCAGTGTTTTCAGGAAAGTCTCCCTCACTGCTAATGGAACTTCTTACCCATGAGAAAAAAAAAAATACAAGTCTCTGTTCTCACAACCCTTGGCCCCAGTCACTGTGCTGGTTGACCGGTCCCACCTAATATGGCATGCAGCCTTTCAAAGAAGCAGCAAGTTTCTCCACTCCCACCAGAATGATGGGTACAAAAATAATTCAGAATGTCTCTGGTACAATCCTCTGAAATATCATACAAGGGTTGTTTCATATTTGTGTGCCATGGCTTTTTATTTTTCATTGGGTCTTTGACACTATTTCAAGAACTGGGGAGCAAGGAGAGGATTAAATCATAGTCTTCCCTCAAGGAACTCAAAGTGAGATCAGAAAAGCAAGCAGTAAAATAAACCCTTTAATATCATGGAACAAATGGTACCCAGTGAACATTACCTTGATTACCACGTGAATTTTTACAGAAATAGTGTGCTGTTGAAGAAAGGAAGAAATTAACTTTAGTTCAAAAGGGAGCTCAGGAAAAGTTAAGGATGCGATGATAGCAACATGTGAAATAATGAATCTAGGCACATGGATGAGTAAAGAGAAAGAGAAAAATGGGGAGAAGGAAGAGGGTTTCCCCAAAGGAAACAAACATACATATGAAGGCAGGCATGGGAGCGCAGGCTACCTTCCGGTCCTGAGAGTAGTTATGGACAGCTAGAGGGTTAGGGCTTTTGGACATGAGTGATAAGCAGTGGGCTATAGGCATAGTTCAACACCTGGGGCAACTTTATGTTCATACGTTAAGCTACAACTGATGAGAGCCACAGAAACATTGAAAGGAGGAAACTGGATGATTATGTATACTTTTTTGAAACTCGTTTTAAATATGGTACTTTAACTTATCAAAGTATTGTAATAGGGGATATCATAAGATCTAACATAAAAACTTACTAATAAAAAACAAATGACAGCAGTACACTGATGAACCATCACAATAGAAAGTTAGTGGTGAGCATAAATGAGACAACTTAAATAATTTTTATATTTTATGCCTGCTGGCTACATATATTATGACTATTTCTATGATTTCAGGCCTATATACAGAATGGAAAGAAGCCAAGTTATAACTGTTAAGGTTCAGATAGCCCCACCCCCTCACCAACAAGGTCTGAAGGACTTCTCAAGCTCCTGAGAAAAGGGAACCCAGCTGATAAGCACCCTGGTCTTTGAAGTCAAGAGAAGCAGACTTTTCTCCACTGTTTGGCCAACACAGCAGGCTTCCCCTTTGATCTCTAAAGAGAACAGGTTTTAACAGTCCCACTCTCCCACTTGCCCCCCACCCAACTTAAAAAAAATACATCTTCTTGTCTTCTGCAGGAAGCAGAAGCCTCCCCCTTTAAAAAGACCCCAGTTCACAACCCAGGCAGACATTTTTCCTGCCTGGAAGGGAACCTTCCCATGTGTTCCTTTGCTAATAAATGCTATTCTTGATGGAGTTTTATCTGTGTCCTGGTGCTTTCTCCTGATCAACCAGATTCATCCATAGGCTACTTTATCTATCAGATGGTACCAAAATCTGGTTCTTACTTCAAGGGACCAGCCTGGACTTCTCCAATGCTACTAATTTGGCTTTGAGGTACACTCCTACCCTTCTTTTCTCTTCACTCTGTACTTAATCTGTCTCTATAGGAACCATCCACTCAAAGTCTCAGGGTCTCACACCTCTTGCTTATCTTCTTAAATCCTTAACTAGGATTTTCGGATATAATCAGGCCAAAACACCTGAAGTTTCTGTGCACCACTGCCTGGCCTCAGTACAAGTTAGATAATGACTCTGTTTCACTTCAATATTTTGAGAGATTTAGAAAATTTCTGCCATCGTAAAGACAAATGGTCTGAATTACCATACATCCAAGTTTCCTTTGATCTCCATGCTAATCCCTCCCTCTGGGTCCCATGTTCTTCCCATCAGGTTCTTTTGGCTAAGACAGGTTCACGGGATCCCAACCCACCAGGGGCCTCCAACCCCCACCCCCATCCCTCCACCTCAGCTTTTGATCCTACCATAGCCAATGAACTATCTCCGATTAGGACCCATCCCCAACCTCCTCCTGCTCCCCAGCCTGAGGCACAGCCAAGTCCTCCCCATGCTCTCCCCTTGCTATACTCTCCCTTGCCTCCCATTCCAGGGCCCAACCCGGCTCCCCTCCTTTCTCCAACTTGAACTCCCTCTCCATGTCATGATCTTCCCCCTCCCCTCTCTGGCACTGCTCTAAGTTTGTCACCAGCTCTCCTTCCACTGACTATCTTCTACTTGAAGAAATCCAAAACCGTAAACACCTCCTTGACAAATATTCCCTAGTCTCCCCTATTCTGGCTTTTAGCTCAAATAACCCATTTATCCCTCCTGTATCTGCTTCTACTTCTACTTCAATTCCAGATCCTGCCTCCAATACCCCTACTCCTGTATCCCCTCATGGACAGGACTCCCCTCCCATCTCTCCTACTCTGGCCTCTTCCCAGGACTCCCCTTCTACCAACCCCTCTCCTATGTCAAGCCATTCTCACTCCCATACCCAGTCTCAACCCTCTACCCATGGTATCTTTCCCCCTCCAGGAGGTGGCAAACATGGATGGGATGGTCAAGGTCCATGTCCCTTTCTCTCTTGGAGATCTAGCTCACTTCAAATGCAAAATAGTCTCTTTTTTACTAATTCTACACACTTCTACAAGATTTTAAATACATCACTCACACCTATGATCTAACCTGGGCTGTCCTATCCCATGTGTTTCAAGATAGCCCTCACCTCTTTGGATAAGCTCTAGCCCAGGATTTAACCTCCCTAGACCTTAACCCCTCCATCATTCTACAATATGCAGATAACCTACTTCTTTGCTCTCCATCTCTCTCAGTCTCCAAGGCACATACAATCAAGCTCCTTAATTTTCTAGGGTACAAGAGATACAGGATTTTTCAGCTAAGACTCACCTTTGTCTCCCTCAAGCCAAGTATTTGGTGTTTCTTCTCACAGCTACATCCCACTGCTTAACTATAGATAGGACAAATTACCTAAGGTCTTTAAAGCCCCCTACAACCAAGAACAAAATTCTGTCTTTCCTAGCCATTGCAGGGTACCTGTGCACCTGGATTCCTAACTTTGCCCTCTTTACAAAGCCACTCCGTGAAGCTTCCAAAGAGCACTCCTCTGAGTCTGTTGACCCCTTAGAGCCTGTTACAGCAGCCTTCCACAAATATAAGCACTCTTAAAGTCACCGGTTCTACCTCTCCCCAACCTCAAATGTCTATTCCTCTTTTATACAACTAAAAATAAGAACCAGGCATTAGGGGTTTTGGGACAGATGAGGGGTCCTACTTTTGCCCTGGTAGCTTCTCTCTAAACAGCTTAATACCACCATCCAGGACTGGCAACCTTGTCTCTGTGCTCTAGCCACTACCGCTCTCCTGGCTCCAGAGGTACTTAAGCTCACTTTGGGTCAGCCCATCTCTGTCCTTTCCCCACACCAGCTTAAGGATTTAACTAACCCACACATCTCTTGCCAATCTAGCTCCCTCTAAACTACAACTCCTCTATGTCACATTTCTTAAAAAAACCCTCACTCACCCTTGATTCCTGCCCTCCTCTCAATCCAGCTTCCCACCTCCCTTCCAGTGAACCGCTCACTCACTCACTCATGCCTACAAACTCTTCAGGAACTCTCCTACCAGGATCCCCTAATTTCCCAAATCCCCCACCAAACCCAACCCTAACTTGGTTTATGGATAGAAATCTAAGTCTCACCCCAACGATGTCCCACAGGCCATAGTATCTCTCACAGATGTTATTGGGTCAGGACCCCTACCACTTGGAACCACGTCACAAAAAGCCAAACTTGTGACACTCACCAGGACCCTAATTTTAGCCAAGAACGACCTCTTCCTCCAGTATCCTTCCCCTCTACATGACTATTTGCCTGCCTTCATCCTTCTAAGGAAACTACTCAGGGAACATGCTGACTGGATTATTCGCCAGGCTTCTAAAGGCCAAATTGACCACCCACTTCAATCTGGAGATCACACCTACCTGTGGGTTCACACCCAACAGAAAGGAGTTAAGGAAACCCTCCAGTCACGTTGGTCCTCACCTGGTGATCCTGTCTACCCTGACTGCAGCCAAGCTCTCAGGAAAACCTGGTTGGATTCATCTCTCCAAATTGAAACAAGGAACACAGCAAGTGCCAGGCCACCAGTATTGGGTCTCTTAAATTAAAAATCTTGAATCCCATCTCAGCCATTCCCCACCACACCTACTCACCATGTTTCTATAAATTTAAAATGAGACAAAGATAATATATAGGTAATCTTAAATTTTCTAAGGTTGTAGCTTAGTCAACTAGTCTAAGGATATCTAGTCAAGGTTTATTTAAGGATGTTGCCCAAGCTCTATCTACATAGTACATGGTAATTAATGTACCAGACTGGTGTAAATAATCTTGGATGTTTAATAGCCAGACTCTAAGGCCTATATTAATCTGGTCAGAGGGACTTAAATGGACAAATTTTTGTTCCTTGCCCTCCAAGGTCAAACAAGCTCCAGGGGCTATGGAGCATCTCTTGAAATGTCCTATAACATTGGTGAGTCATCTGCCCTCTTGTTGAGGGAGGCTATGGAGACCCCAGAAGATGGACTTGAACCAGTGTCCAGTCTGCAAAGAGGAGGGTCAACACAGAGGAAACATTCCTCCATGCTTCCAAGAGAAGCCCCAGTCAAGCAGGACCTTTTGACTTATCTTCATGTAGATGGAATTGGTAAAAGAAAAGCCTAAAGAGGCAGGGCCTCCCCACCAAGCCCATGTGACCCCTGAGGTTCAAATCCTCATATGACCTTAAGAGTAAAAATAAAAATAAATTGGTTTATTTGGGCCAACAGTATGGTCTTAAACACCCAAAAGGAAAGTATAACCAAAAATTAAAGTTATCAGTATATTTTAAGAGTTCAAGGGATTACACAACCTAGACATTAGACGTAAGTTCTTATGTTATTTAGAGAATTATCTCTCATTGATGATTTTGTTCCTAATAAGAAAACATTACTCAGAGGTAAGACTTCAAATCTTGGTCTACAATACTGTAGTGCCCACTTACAGCTAAGAGAGGCAACCCACTATTGTTCC
>NW_008340588.1:7320711-7359034 GCF_000622305.1 Nannospalax galili
CCAGCACCCCCCACGTCGACCTGTCCAGCAGGAAGTAGCAGGATGACAACAGTGCCCCCTATCCTATAACACAAAAGGCTGGAATGTTAAGGTTCAGATAGCCCCGCCCCCTCACCAACAGGGTCTGAAGGACTTCTCAAGCTCCGGAGAAAAGGGAACCGAGCTGATAAGCACCCTGGTCTTTGAAGTCAAGAGAAGCAGACTTTTCTCCACTGTTCGGCTAACATAGCAGGCTTCCCCTTTGATCTCTAAAGAGGACAGATTTTAACAGTCCTGCTCTCCCACTTCTCCCCCCACCCCAACTTTAAAAAAAATACATCTTCCTGCCTTCTGCAGGAAGCAAAAACCTCCCCCTTTAAAAAGACCCTAGCCCATGACCTGGGCAGACATTTTCCCTTCCCAGAAAGGAATCTGTCCCATGTGTTCCTTTGCTAATAAACTCTGTTCTGAGTTTTATCTGTATCCTGGCGCTTTCTCCTGTTCAACCGGATTCATCCATAGGCTACTTTATCTATCAATAACTATACATGAGTTAAAATAATGATATATTTTTTTCCATTACTTCTCATATCCTCTGATTCTATATAATAACAAAAATGAATGAACTTCCAGGTAAGAATGGACACAGTGAATTCATTTAGAAATTACTAGTCTGAGGCAGAAATGATAAGAGTCTGAGTATTGGTAGATAATAATACCACTAATTAAACACTAATTATATACCAACAGTATCCAGAGTGCTTTGCATGGTAGTATCTAGCACTAATTAAGTACTTGCTATATACCAAGACTATCCAGAGTGCTTTTATGATTATCTTATTTATGGAGGTTGGTCTATCATTATCTGTATTTTACAAGTGAAGAAACTGAAGTTCAGAGAACTAATAAACTTTATTCAGCTCACACAGGGAGGAAGTGACAGAAAAAAATTTTAATACATGTGGTTTGACCATAAAAATTCACTCCTACCCACACTTTGGACAGTAACAACAATGTGGGAAAAGGATGCATTGGCATGAGTAAGAGGAAATTCATAAAGATGCTCAGCTAATGGCCAGTGTGATGGCTCACTAGGGAAAGGTACTTGTTGCCAAGTCTGATGACCTGAGAATACATAAATGATGAAGCTCATGCTGTGACTCCTGTGCAGCTCAGACTCAGAAGCTTTAAGCAAATTCTTCTTCCTGATAGGGTCCTATATCTAATGTGGTTCCAGAGTGATTGGGTAGCAATGAGTGAGTAGATTCCTAGAACAAGGCATATACACTGGATCCTGAACTCTCAGTGGCTTCTAAGAACATCTAAGAGTTGGTACTAGTAAGGGAATAGATTAAAGAGTGGGTTGCTCTATTGTCTGTTAGTTTTAGATGTGGATGGTACAGCACAGGGATATCATAGCTGGAGGTAACAGTTTGGTCATCAAGTGTAGGTGCCAAAGTAGATGGAACTTGAAATATTTAAGTGAAATGAGCCAGACTCATATGTGAAACCCAGATCTGTGTGTGTGTGTGTGTGTGTGTGTGTGTGTGTGTGTGTATGTGTGATGAAACTAGAAAGGGAGCCATATGAGGAAAGAAAAGAGATCGTAAGAGGGGGAGTTGGGGGAAAAGCAATGGCATAAATGTGAGACAAAGGCAGAAGAGTAAATTATTTTTGAGAAGGTGGGAAATGACAAAGAGGGGGCAGAGTATAACTAGAACTTTTGGGGGAGTCCCATGTTGGGTACCTGGGTACCATATGTTACTGGAAAAATTGGAGTCCCCTCTTTGGGGTCTTAGTCTCACTAATCAGAAAACTTTAAATGGATTCAGATGGAAGTTCAAAGACAGTAAACATTTCAAGGAACAACAAGGCAGATAAGCTGTATATTTCAGCAGCTACCCAGAGGAGGGAGATGAAGAAGAAGAAAGCAAGCCATGTCCTTTTATGTTAATGTCCAAGGAAGCCAATGGAGGCTCAACAATGGAGGTTGGTGAGCAGCCACACAGCAAAAGGAAGGGAGACTTTTGAGAGTAGTAAAGCTCACGGTGTCAATGAAAGCACACCCAGGCTTTGACCAATCTGAAAGAAAAAGAGATCGAAAAGAAGGAAAAGAAATGTTATCTTCTTCTGAGTAACTTAGAAATGTGGGTAAGCCTATGCTGGAGGTTCAGGGAGCAGCTGCACAGAGGCAGGGATTCTGGGAAGGAAAAGTACATTATCTCATTAAGCAGATAATTATTCTCCCTATCTCCTTAAAAATAGCTGCAAGTGAATCAGCCTTCTTGAGGGGTAGTCTCTGGGCCAGGTGATTGACAAGCCTAGCTGGATGAGCTCTCACAGAAAGAGATAATAGTATGCAATGTTATAATCTTTGAAGCAGATCAGAATATCATGTCTCCACCTAGGACCAGAAGTATTCTGTTCTTTTGACCAGGTCTTAATGAGCAGCAAAGACGATGTTCACCTTTCTAGTGTTATCAAGAAAATGGGAGGTAGGGTACAATGATGACCATGAAGCAGGGGTCCATTCTGAATGGCCCTTAAAGTTAATGAGACAATCTTCCCTAAAGAATTGAGACTAAGATAGGCTGGAATATGGGAATAGATTTAATTCATTTCCTTCATGAAAATTATGGATTGGGACTTCAGTCACATACTCACATAGAGCCTCTAGGTAAGGGTGCTCATTTAGGAAAAAAGACAAGAAGCCAGAGTTCTGCCTGGCATTCCCAGCTTCTGGCCAGGACAGAACCAAGCGCATTTCCTGCTTTTTGGCCAAGGGCAAGAAAGGAACTGTTTGTTTTGGGGAGTACCTGTCCCTAAATCTACCAGTTTCTATCCCCTGTCATCATAAGGAGGATATGGGAAGGAAGTGGGATAGAGGAATGAATTAGAACAAAATAATAATAACACCTGCATGAAATGCTGAAATGAAACCTACTACTTTGCATACTAACTTAAAATCTTTTAATATTAAAAAAAAAGAATAGGTCCAGCACAGTGCTTCCAAAGCTCAGGTAAAATTAGCAATGATTAGTTGACACAAGTACAAGACACTAAATCACCAGGAAGCAGAGCTAAGTCAAAGCATCAGAAAGAAAGGACAATGCCTTCATTCCAAGCAATAAAGAACAGGGAGGGCCAGAGAAACTTTTTGCAAGAACACAAGGCTAGGTTAGCCTCTCTGCTCTAGATTCATTTAGGAGAGCAAAATGAGGGTAGGGAAAGAAATGCTGTAAGGCAAGGATAGTTAATCCCCTGAAGCCTCTTATGTGTTTGTTTACTTAATTTATTGAATTTTTTTACTTTTTTATCGAGCTTTTAAATTTTCATACAATATTCCTCACTCACACCCAGACCCCCTCCCTGAGACAGGGTCTCCCTGGAGCCCTAGTCGGCCTGGAATGCACTATACAGACCAGGATAGCCTTGAGCTCTCACAGAGATCTACCTGCCTCTGTCTCCCAATCTAATTTATGTATAATTGTAGTAAAAATAAACAAAAAAATTTACAATCTTAATGATCAGTGTTAATTTTATCCATATTGTAGCACAGCCAATCTCTAGAACTTTTTCACCTACAGGCTTTTGTTTTGGGTTTGGGGGTTTTTGTTTGTTTTTTTTTTGAGGCAGGTTCTCGCTGTAGCCCCAACTGACCCAGAACGCAGTATGTGCTTAGACAGTAGTCCACACTGGTCTTACTCTCACAGAGATCTGCCTGCCTCTTCCTCCCAAATGCTGGGATCAAAGGCATATGCCATTATGGCAGGTTCACCTGCAGTTCTAACTGTCAAAATGAATTATTTTTATCAGCAAGCTCACAAAAGAAAGAATTTTTTTAAAGTAAGATGTGATCTGTTTAAGAGCAAGCTATGTTTCATCAGTTCTAGTTTGGGACTATTCCAATTCAACCCCAGTAGTTATAGAATCTCACCATGGGTCCTGTCTTTTTGGTTGTGAACTTCAGCCTTTAATGATTGCGCTAGCTCCACACTATGTGGATTCTAGAGAACAATCATCTGGAACTTGGCTCTGATTCAAGGCAAGGTAGACGTCAGCTGTGCTCTGTCTTTTGTAAAGCCAACTATGGTTTTCATAATCCCTTTAAACTGCTCTTGACCCTCATATTGCAAGCTACAGACACTCTTTCTATCCTGGCCATGGAGTCTGTTCTTGAAATACATCCCAGGTCACTGTATTTAGGACCTGAGTTGTCTTTGCTTTCCCCTCTGAAAGTCTCAATACTTTGAAAATGCAGAATCAAAATAAAGAGGCAACTTCTCCCACATTCTGCATAGCATTTCTTTCCTAAATTCCTGGCCCTGGCCTCCGGTTGGCTTGGATCTCTAGGATTATAATAACCCTATGCAGGCTATGTTTAAATTCTCAGGCTTCCTAGACAAGTTCTGAATGGCTTTGGCATTTGGTACAAATGAGTATTTTTGTGGGATTATGTCCATCTTCCAGTCTGGGCAGCTCAGGCAAAAAATCAGGTCAGGTCTTACAAAGCCAAAAGAAACCAACTCTGATTTCCCAGACTGGACTTGAAGGATATTTGTCTTGTGGCTTCCTAGAACTTTTCCCCAGGTCAAGGAAGTCACCTCTTCACTATTCAAAAATCTTTGAACTGTTTTTTAAATAAAATGAGATCTCAGAATTTCTTAGTTTGCCATTTATTGTGTTGTGTTACAGATTTCAGATATGGTTATTAACACATGTCTTCTTTGATAAATTGCCAAAATTTACTTGCTAGCAAACAGAGTAATTTCTACACATTCATACCACAGACTATTTAGCACTTGCACCTTGCTTAGGTTGTAGACTTGGTCTTCTAGTACTCGATCTGCTGTTTGAGCACTCTTGGTTTACATCTGTTATGCTTAGGAAGCATATTAAATATCGAGAAAGGGGCTTCACTGCTGCACTCAACCAATGGCAGTGGAAAGTGAATTGTTAATTATAATACATATGAATCTAGTGTACACCATATCAAAATGAGAACTAAATAAAATGTCTTTCATTTTTTAGTATAATTGAAAATTATGCCATAGAATTAAAATCTAGAGCTTTCAAATTTTTGCTTGTCAAAACTCTGGAATTGTTGACTTAATATTTCACCAGGTTAATGGATAATATGCTAGTATGCTATTGTTTATATTTTCATTCCAAAATATTTAATGGCAATTATACTTTTTATTTAAAAAGAGTATATTGTGAGTTTTTGTTTAAAAAGAGTATATAAGGTTCATATGTTCAGTGACAGCTTACTTTAATTAGAAAAATATGAATCTTCTGGGATCTGTAATCTTGTAAGGCACTGGCAGACTTAAGCCTTGACTTTCCTAAATCCAAACATGCTGCAAAGATTGAGTCAGCTGTACTGTGCAATGGCCCATGGCCCATAGCCACACTGTGATTTCGGGAGCACATAGTTGGCAAGGTTGTATAGCTGTCTGTCCAACAGAGCTCTAGCCAGGATCTTGCCAGCAAGCAGCACCAAGATGTCTTGATAGTTGCCTCAGCGAGTCCATTGCCTTGAGTAGTAAAAATAACCAAGCACTTTAGAACAAATATTTATTAGCAGCACAAATTTAAAAGTAAACATTTGAGTAAAATTTTCTTAGTGAAAACATTGACATTGAAACGTATTGAACTTTTCACTGAAATTGTATACAAGTTTAGAAAAGTGTTTAGTCATTTTTTTTGTAAAAATAAGCACATTTATCATATAACCTAGCAACTCCACATCTAGGTATCCACTCAAGAGCAATAAATATGTATATATAAAATAAAATATATCTCTAAAATAAAATCTGTTCTTAAATGTTTAGAACTGTTTCACTTATAATAGCTCCAAAAAGGAAATATCCTAAATACTGTCTAAATTTCTAGGACCTGTTGAATTGATAAATAAATTGTGGGACATCTACAAAATAGAATGAAACTGTATAACAAAATGAATTAATAATACATGCAATGCCATGAATGACTCTCAAAAAATTTTGAAAATAAGTCATACAAAAATGGCTATATGTTATTTGAACTTGCTCATTAAATGACGTTCCAGAAAAACTTGAAACTATAGGAACAGAAGCAAGTCAGTGGATTGGGAAACTTCATCCATGTTGGGTAGTTTTCACAGTGCCCAAAGGTTCTATGCAGGCTACCAGGGGAAAAAAGACATCAGTGGTCTTATCTAGTATTGAACCCTGCAGTATGATACTGACTCACTGATCGTGATCGTGGCATGATTGTTTGTAGGGGAAACCAACTGCTTTCTGATTAGATTTGAAGCCTGCTCCACAAGAAGGAATTCATGCTTGGTAATGTGAACCTGGTCAAAAGGCCATGGCTGGGGAAGTCATCGTTGGTTTGCTAAATGATCATCTTAATCAACTGTGGGTAGCAGTTAATGCAGAGACTCATTACTGGATATTGCTGTGAATAAGTGACTGTGAGTGCTCAGCCCTAAATGATTTTTTGGTGGTTCTATATAACCTCCTGCCCCAAGGCTCAGAGAACATTGCAGAAGAGGGGGTGGGAAGAATATTAGTTCCCAAGGATGAGTAGGAGTGCTGTGAAATACTGTCTTCTGGAACTGACATGGCTCTCACTCTCCACACCAGAACTTCATATGATAAAGCCAGTCAAAATCCCAGCATGGATGGGAGAGGGGCTCATGAGACCCATCCTTAGCTAAGGAGAAATTGGCAGTTGCTAGCTGATGCTGTTCAGGAAAGGAGAGTCATTTGTCTTTGGGGGTGTAGATATATGTAGGTTGCCCATTCCCCAGTGGATGGCTCTATACCCATGCACAGCATTAATTGGACTCAGTTATTTTTTTCAAAAAAGGACATGAAGGTGGGGGAAGGAATCGAGACATTGGAAGAGGAGAGTGGGGGTAGATATGATCAAAATATACTGTTTACATGTATGAAATCCTCAATGAATAAATAAAGATATTATATTTTTAAAGTCAAGGGATGTATGATGGGAATTTTTTTTTGGTGGTTCTAAGAATTAAACTCAGGATCTTGTAAATACTAGCAAGTGCTCTACCACTGAGCTACACCCTCAGCCCAGTATGAGAAAAATTTTACAGTATCTGAAATATTCTAATGAGTTATTTCAACTCTTCTATCTTTATAACCATAAATCATGCATCATATTTATCTAAAGATCATAATAAATCTGCCTTAAAGATAATATAAATCAGGGAATGATGGAATGGGAATAGAAGGAGCAAAATTGGCCATAGGTGACATTGGTTAAGTTTGGATGATGGTCAATGGAGAGTTAATGAGATATTCTCTATACATTTTTAAAAAATATGTTTAAAATTCTTAATAATTAAGCTTAAAAAGGTTTTGCACAATACACCGTACATAGTACATAGTACACTTCTATGCCTGAATCATTATAGCTCTTTGGTAATCCTTCCTTGCTGGACTTTTTTTCAATATATATTTTTATTGATTCTTTGTGTATTTCATACAATACATCTTAATTATATTTAGACCCCCTTTCCTGTCTGCACTCCCTGATAGCCCTCCACTGGATTTCATGCATTCCGTAATATCTGCTAAGGCCTATTGAGCCAAGTTTGTGTCCCAGAAGTCCTTCAGTGTGAGTTCATCCACTGGAGTCTAGTCAGTCTATCTAGCATCACTCCCTTAAAGAAGATCAACCCTCCCTCACCCAGCAGTGATCAGTTGCCCATAGTTCCTGGGCTAAGATTGGGGCATCTTGCCAATTTCCCCAGTTCTATGCTTGGTTTTTGTCTGGTTTGAGTTTGCATTGGTCTTGTGCAGCTGTCACCATTGCTATAAGTTCATATGAGCAAGTTTCCAGCTGCCTGGGAAACTGTTTCTTTGTGGTTAGAAGGAAATATATTAGTTCAAAAGCCTACTGAAAATTACACATACAACATCCGTACATGAGTGCATGTCTAACTTTTCTCTAGACTAAAGTACAAACTTTGTGGAGCTTCCATACAATTGGTAAAAATTTTAAAGTCAGTTAGTTATGCTTTCAATGATATATAAAAACTAACAATCATTAAAACTACCTTTAAATGAATAGCTGGGTTTTAAGGGAGGAACTCCTGTGTGAGTGAATGGAGCCGCTTCCAGAAGCCATAGATTATTAAATGAAAATCTCAGACTCAGGAATAGGCTATATCCCTACAAGTGGTTGGTCAGCTGTGAACTCTCTGTACAACAATACTAACCAGCCAGGCAAGATATGCCCACTAATACAATAGTGGCAATTCTTTAATGGGAGGAACCAACTGCTTTCTGATTTGATTTGAAGCCTGTTCCACAGGAAGGAATACCAAGTTTGGTCCAAAACCCATGGCTGGGGAAGTCATAGACCCGAGCAGAGAAGCTACTGCTGTTATTTTGCTAAATGTACATGATGTGTCTCATCAAATTACCTTCTAAATATTTACGTTTATGCTCATAGATCAGTGCTGCTGTCAGCTTTGGTGAGAGATGCTTCTTTTTGCATAAGGTGGCAGTAACAGCAGAGAATCGTAACTGATCAAAGTGATAAAAATAAGTGACTGTTGAATGCTCAGCTATAAATGGGACAACTGTATAACGCCTCCAAGAGCCAGGAAATATCACAGAAGAGGAGGTAGAAAGCGTGTAAGAGCCAGATGAAAAAATGGTGTTGTGGGAAGCTGTCTTCTGGGTATAACATGGCCATTATACTCTTGAACTCATAGCATCTATGATTGCCTCCATAAGACCTGCATAAAATTTGGCCCCTTAATTCCCTGTCATGTACAGTGGAACACTCACAAGTCAGTTAATGATCACTGGAGAAGGAGAAACACTTTCTTCAGTAGTATAACCAATGATAAGGTATCCACGGAAATAGCCCTAAATAACCCTTCACCCCTTCTCTTGTAAACAACCCTAATGAAACTTATGGGTCATAAAAAAAGGAAGGAAGGAAAGAAAGAGAAAGGAGGAAAGACATGAAAGTAGAGGGAGAACTAATTGGGACCAGTATATACATATATGAAAATGTCACTGAAACCCATTGTTATGTGTAATTAATATATGCTAATTAAAAAACAAGCAATACATAGCTGATAAAATTATGCTCAGTATTTTGAAAATTAAGCTCATTAGAAGCAAAAAATTATTGAAGGAGTCTCTGTAGATACTTGTCTAGGGTTTCATGTGACTTGTTTATTCACATGACATTTATTTAAATACAGTAAAAATGAAAAGAATGAAGCTGTATGATTTCTTCAGTCATTCACTGATTAAACATCTACAAGTGTCCAATATATGTTGAACACATCAAAATGCTTGAATAAGCACCCCGCAAGTACAGATGTAACCAACCATAGCCCTATTGCCAAGTGTTGGGAAATACAAAGCAAAACTGCCTGCAGTGAAGGCTCCATGAGTAGGAAGGAATGGTAAAAGGCCTAGAAAATAATCTACAGAAACTCCAGACCTGGAAAGATGTCTTTAAAGTTTACCAGGCCAATAGAGAGGTGCGGATAAAGGATAGGGAAGAGGAGAAAAGGAAAAGAAGATTCTTGGCAGATAGATAAAAGCCTGGCAGAAGCAGCAAAGTAAAACTGAATGATTCACTTATAATCTACCAGACCTGTGCTGCCAAGTCTGAGCTGCTCACTTTATAGGTGCATCTTGCTAACGGATTCATGAATACATCCTACAGATAAACTGGTCTTGACCTGTGGTCACAAGCTATGCCCATAACTTTCAGCAGCTATTTGGCAAGTGCATGTCGTTAACCATGAGGCAAAACTGTTTAAATGTATTGCTATCACTATTTTTATCTATTTTACATGTATTTTAAAGATTATTTTCAGCCTTTCCTTAGCTTTCTGAAAAGATCTGTAGAACAGGAGAGTAATTGTCAATTAGGAAAGACTACACAATTACTAATTAACAAATACTACCGAGTCCTTTTGTAAGCAGTACAATCACATTCTTGCTAAGGAATAGAAGCTGGGTCAAATTCATAAAATTATTATACTATTATTTAAAGTTTACTTTTTTCCCTATGTGGCTAAAATTTCATTGCTGGCATGGATGGGGAAAAATTAACGCTTATGGACATGAATACTATCATGACCCTATAGTGATTAATAAGGAAAAAGTTGTTTTTGTTACCAAACGATGCTAGTAAGGATCAATTCTTTTCTTTTTCTTCATTACCCACTACCATCAAGTGAAATTGCTTGAGCTTCATTCCTGACTCGAGTATATAAAGCAAGAGTTTTTTAGTAAGAAATATCAACAAAGTTGAAAAACAACTCTTTTGTATTTTTTATTATTATGAATGATGTTATATTCTTATATATTTAAGAACAAACTGATACGTAAATTAAATTTTGAAAAAAATACTTTAGAATGGGCCTACTTCTCCATGTGCATAAATAAACAGGCAAAATAATACGCCAGGAAAAATTTCAAGGTTCTAATAAGAGATTCTACTGTGAAAAAAAATGCAAGTGGTCACATAGTTAAAGGGACAGGCACAAGCAGAATTTCTACTACACAGCACAGTTGAACCTATTTTAAAAGGCGCATTAGTAAGGGTGAAAAGAGTTCAGGCCAGTTAGTCCTTGGCACCTCAATAGAGATTGCCAGCATAGTTATCAATTAATGTTGTGGTGGCTTCAGTGATGCATTCACATGTCAAATAGGAACTCTACTGAGTCCACCACTTCAGTTTACACACGATCCTGAACACCTGTCAGGTCCTGATGCTTTTCAGTCACTACTGACCCAGGATAAATTTTAACAGGTGATAGGCTTTGGATCAAATTACCAATTCCCTGAGGCATCTAGTCTTCCCCATCCTAAGTATTTTTGGCATGATTTATATGCTCTTTAGTTTCTTTTATAATATAATTTAGAGCTAGGTCAATTCTGAGACAATTCCTGAAATTCTTATACATTTTCAAATCCTATAAGAGAGAAAATGACTACTATTCCATTTTCAAAACTTTCTTAACAAAAACTATAAACAATAGAATATAAAGGAAAATAACAAATATTGCAGCTGAGTGAAAGAATACTTGGGAAATTCAGACTCTTGTATTCAAGCTTATATATAATTGCCCGAGGGTATCATTGACAGATGTTTTTAAAATCCATCAGTAAAATACTTAAAACATCTCAATAATACACACCAAAGACTGATCTTTAAAAATGAGCATCTTAAATGTTAAATTTTATAATTCTAAAACTGATGTAAAAACTCCAGTTCTGTCATAGCATATCTTCAGAAAATAAAGATTTGAAAAAGCAGAGTCGGCATTTGCCCTGTTTACTAAACATAAATCATTATTCTCTCCAGGACACTGGACATTCGGTCATTTGCCAAGCCCTTTTAAGCATGTTATCATATAAGTCTCAGCAATGTCCTTACTACTGTTCTTCACCGCTCAGGCTTTCCACTTGACTGGTGATTTGTGGCTGTTTGTGTAAGGTGCTGAAGTTAAGTAACCAGGTTCTGAGTTCCTCTATTCAAGTTGAAGTTTAGTGTTTACTAGTATCCAGTAGTTCTTCATTAACTAAAAACTAAAATTCTATGACAATTGCAATCATTTCTACACTGAGTCTAGAATTTATTTTGCACCAAGTTTAAATGCAAAATAAAGTGTTTTAAGTAACTTCTGATATTTTAAGTAAAAGAATTATCCCTTAATTTTTAATTATCCCTTAATATCTAACAAAATAAAAGCAGTCAATTCTATGTTGGTGTATGGAGGGGTATCTGAAAACAGCTGAATTGTGATGATAAGGCAATCTACATTGGCATTGAAGCCTTTTACATTCAGGCTTTCCCTTGTCTTTCCATACCTCCCTCTCTATAGTTCCCCTTCCTATTCCACCTTCTACACCATTATATTTCATTTCCACTAGACTATTCACAGTTTCCTGAAAATCATGCTTACTTACACATCTGTAAGCTTTTGCTAATGTTCCATCTGCCCTAAATAGCCATCTTTCCCTCTGACTATCAAAGTCCTCAACTTCTGCCGACTCTCCTCTGTTCCTCAGCAGATGATGACAGCCTTCCATTTCAAGAGGAAAGTATAATCATTTTCCCTTTTTGCACAATCCAGAATTGTGCTATCTTTAATGGGCCCTCTGCTCCACTCCTCAAATCTTGTCTCTCACTAAACACTCTTCATTTGTTTTCTTAACATCCCAGAATGCATCTACTTCTTTTCATTTCTGCTTCAGTTTAGCTGGTCAGGGGACCACCTTACCTTGCCTATGAATCACAATGAAAGCTAAGACCACTTCTCTGCTTTTATATTTCTCCGTCTCCAAATATACATCCAGAGGGCACCAAGGAGTCTCTTTTAAGCAAAGTTGGAAAACTACATACACAAAGCCGCATATGGCAGTCATCCACATTTGACCCATATATAGGAGCAGTTAGAAATGAAAAGCCTACATAAGGAACTGAACATGGCTATGGGTAACTGATTATTGTGAGTGAATGTGATAATAAATAAATTCCTTAAGGGAAATTGGTCACTTGTTTTCTGCTTTGGTGTGTGTCTGATGAGTCTTCACAGGAGGTGCCATAAAACCCATTAGCATGTGAAGGGAGACAATATAATGAAAAGAAGAAGGTAGTGAAAAGCTTGGAAGATATCTAGAGTAAGGAAATAGGGAGAAATACTACAGTCATGAAAATGGGAAACTTGAGAAAGTAGTGTTTATCTATAAACATATTTATTTTTACTACAGGGTTGGATTACTTCTGATAGATTCTAGAAAGTATAGATAATAGAATTATATATATTACATATTATATGAAAAACTGGCAATTGTGTACATAACAGAATGAGAAAGAGCCATAAAAACCCAATGCAAACAGACTGCTAGAGAAACAAATGTGTTGTGTGTGGTGGTACATAGCTACAATCTCAGCACTAGTGAAGCTGAGGCAAGATTGTTATGAATTTGAGGCTAGTCTGGGCTCCATACTGAATACCAAACCAGCCAGAACTACATAGCAAGACCCTATCTCAAAAAATAAAAAAACAAAATAAAATGAAAAGGGAAGAATAAATAAGTATGCACACGCACAAATGCAGTGATTAGGCAAAAGGCCAAATAATGAACTATATCTAAACATTGCTTTATTAGACACATATACATATAACATAAAAGATCTTAGAGCACTCAAGTGTGTTATACTATGAATCTGTTTTATGAAGGATAAACAGACTCAGTGAGATAATTTATATGAGTTTTCTTAGTGCCTATAAGAATCAGATAATATAGAAAAATATAAGGTAGTAAGTAAATGTGAATTAGAATCTCCTACACAGAGCCATTGACTGCCAATATATGGGGGAACATTCTTCCAGAAGTCTATATTCATTCTGTCTCCATACAAACATAACAATTTTTTCCATATGTCAACAAACTACAAAATACAGCTATCATTGAAACACAGCCATGCTTGTTTGACTTTATATTCACTGTCCCTAGTGCCTTTGCACTACAGTAGGAGAGCTGAGTAGAACACAGATTGTATGACTGACCTGCAAAACAATATTTACTATCTGACCTTTCATAGCAAAAGCCAGAATGTGATATAGAGAATCATTCTATATGTGCTATAGTATAGATTATTTCATACAATGATACATTATCAATATTTTTACAGATAACTAAGTAAAGATGTTTTAATGGATGTGTAAGAGTCCATCATACACATGGGCCATAGTTCATTTAGCAAACTTGCCATTGATGGATATTTAAAGTCTAGTTTCTCTATGGTATAATCAATATACATCTTATCACACCTGATTATTTTCTTAGAAAACTTCTTAGACACAGGATTGTGGGTTTCAAAGTTCAATATCTTTAAACATATATATACAAACTTCACAATGAATTGAAATAATTATTGCATTCATGAGCAGATAATGAAAGCAGGCATTTTCTCTAGCCCCCTGCCAATCCTGAGGCTAAGCAAGTACTTAGTGTTTCCATCTGCATTTTTTGATTCTTAAAGAGGTAAATCACCTTTTATAATTACTGGTCATTTGTTCATTTTGCTTTGTGAAATAATAGACTGCATTGTTTTATATTTGCATAATAGTATACTTCACAACCTTGTCAAATTTTCCATCATTTCATTTCTTAAACTGATTTGCAAGTGTAGCTTTCTTCTTAAATGATACAACAAATGCCTCCTGAAGACAAAAGCCTAGAAATATTGACTAAGAAAAAAATGGGTATGATTCTTGCATACACACTTTCCATACATAGAAAAAATGAGTAATCTTTTCTGATCTATAAAAGAGCTTCTTAAAATTCAGTGAATTTCTTATAAATATTTTGTAGGAAGAACATCATCATGAACAGTTCAACCAATTCATTTGAAAATTAATCTCTTCTTGGGAAAACTAGGTTTGTCTTTAAAGCTTATACATTTAGAATCCTACAGCCAGGAGCATTAAGTTCCTGAAACATCAATATCAGTTTCTTTTGTGGGATGGAGTGTCACTCAGTGGGAGAGCACCTGTTTAGCATGTATGTGCATACACACATGCACACTCACACATTTCTTTGTGATAAAAGTAGTAGCCTCCTTATAATTTGCAAATACTAAGAAATATATAAAGCCACCTAAAAATTTCCAAACATAATCCTTTTATGTTTATTTTTACTTCTTCCTTCTAATATTTCAGTATTTCATATCTGAAGCATATGGTATAGAATGAGGAAAATAAGAGCAAAGAATGGAAAAGTGAGGGGAGTCAGAAAATAAGGAAAGTCTATGCAGAGAGTTTAACATAGTAAAACACCCTCCTTTCCCCTTGAAGTATCTTTTGTGTGTCATAAAATCAGACAGTTGCTGAACATGGTGTCCTCGGACCTGACATCCCAGTAACTGGAAAGTTGAGAAAGGATGATCATGAGTTTAAGGCCAGCTTGGGCTACATAGCAAAACCTTGACTCAAAAAGAAACAAAACAAACAAAACAAAACTGAAAGTTTGGAATTGAGTTTCATATATGAGATAACATTTTGATAGTCTACAATGCCTACCCTGACTTTACAAGACAAAACAGAAGAATTAGAAACATTTTCACATTTATAATTTCTGAACAGATATTATTATGCATGAAAGAATTTTAAAGCATTTTAAACAATTTCCATCACATGTTATAAAACAAAAATAGTGAGTTACCATACCCTTAATAGTTCTTACAAAATGTACCAAGGAAATTGATAATTAAACACCACTGATGACAGATATTTATATCAAATTCACATAACTGTTCCTAATTATAAATATAGATAAACATTCCAGGATTATCCACAAGTATGCACTCCTATTAATACTAGGACTTATTGCAATTACATATGCACATTGAAAGGAGATACGGCCTTTCACCTTCCATGCACCACTCAGAAATATTAGAGTAACACCAGCTGCCATAAAGGTCACACTGAATTTTGGGTGCTAATTGTGGAAGACTTATGCACATCACTTAATTTAAAAATAAGGATGTCATTTTAAATTGTTCTAAAAATTCTTCTGCTCAAATAAAAACTAAAAATTGACAAAGAGACCAGGTTAATAAGTATTCTTCCAACTGTGAAAAGTGTGAGTGGAATAGACAGCATGTGAAACCCAGTAGAGAAATGAGCTAAATTTGATCACTAGGACATAGCCACCATGTGATTACCGCTGATTGAATCCATTAAGAGGACAGCACTGTGCATGCATGTCCCATGCTTGAATTTGGAATATAATGCGGCATGTAGGGTGAGGGCAAGGGTTAGGGAGCAGGAAATATTAATTACCTTTTAACATATGGTGTTGGGTATAAAGTTAATGCTAAGGTACATAATCTTTCCTAGGGTCAATTTAAGTATTTCTATTTTAGTACAAGCAATGAAACTGTTCTTAAATTCTAATCATGGAATTTTGGACATAAGTTAGGTTGGAATATATACTAAAGGTATACATAAAGAAGGTATTTGTCATGCAAATTAACCTATCTATGGGAAAATACAATTTATCCTATTCTTAAAACTCCTGTAACTTTCTGAGACTGTGACTAGTAATAATCTGATATATAGAAATTAGAAATGCATGTGCAAACATCTTAATGTCAATTGCATTAAAAATGAAATTTTCTGCATGAAACTCTGTATTTTAATAATGAAATGGAGATCTTTTTTAAAGGTTAAAACCTCATTTAATTTTATGTCTTATAGGATTTATACTGAGTACAATATTGTATAACTGTAATAATTCAACTGTAAACCTAAAAATGTACAGCCAATTTTGTAAGAGATGCATCCTAGCTCAGAAAATTGTTATTGAATATTTCAGTGTTGATACAATGGAATGCTTCTTCTAAGTATGTGGTTATTAAATAAATAATTTTAAAAAACCTGTAACTTAAGTTTAAGTAAAAATCTACTATACTGTACTAGCACACCCAAATGTCATTTGCTTTCACATGTTGGTGATATGCTCCTGCATTTTTTTGCTCTAGTAAACTTTCCTCCAGTCTTCTCTGAGTTTCAAAAGCCCTTTTAGAATGCCTCAAGCACACACCACTTTATCACAAAGCTCTCTCCCATCCTCCGTGCTGCACTTTTCCTTCCTTAGTCCTCTTTTCCCTGTGATCTCGATTCAAGTTATTTCATGTCTCAAGGCAGGTCAGGAACTTGCACTTCAGCATTCTATAACATCCCAGCACACCAGTACTGCAGGCTGTTCATGTAATTTAATTCAATCAACAAACTTACTAAACACCTACTGAAAATGCAGTGATCTGCCAGTGTGCCACTGTCCACTGCTCCTATGTACTTGCACTTCTATTCTTCCTTTCTTCCCTCCTTCCTTCCTTCCTACTTTATTTCTAAAATATTTTATTTATGTGTATGAGTGTATTGCCTGCATGTATGTAAGTGCACCCATGTTGTGCAATGCCCGAGGAGGTCAGAAGAAGGTGTCAGATCCCCTGGAACTGGAGTTAAAGACAGCCACCCTGTGGATGATGGGAATCAGACTACAAGAGCAGCCAGTGCTCTTAACTGCTGAGCCATCTCTCCAGCACCCCTTTCTCTCTCTCTCTCTCTCTTTCTTTCTTTCTTCTTCTTCCTCTCTCTCTCTCTCTCTCTCTCTCTCTCTTCTTTCTTCCTTTCAACAGTGTCTTACTAGGAGCCCAGGCTGTCTCACTCAACTCATAATTCTTCTGCCTTTATTACTCAAGGCTGACACCACATCGACTTCCACATTCACACTTCTAAAATCAGGACTAGTCGCTTGACAAAGAGTTCTCAGACTCCATGGCCAAGCAGATTCTAGTTAGATTCTGCCAAGCACAGGCACCTGTATGAGATTAGAAGGCAGGAGGATGATAGTAGCTGTTTATTTTGACAGCCACAAAGAAGAAGGGAGGCCTCCTAGTTCTTGGAAAGGCAATAGTATGGTGTCCAGAACTTTTAATACCTAGCCCTGGGGGTATGCTTCCCCCACCTTTCTAGCATTTAATAACCATTCTCCTTTATAGTTTCTCATGAGTGATGATTTTTCCCCAATTTTTGAGTTTTGCACATTACATATAATAGATCTTAATCAAATTTAGACCCCTTTCTCCCCTTCCAAACTTCCATAGCTCCCCGACTGGATTTCCTGCATTCTGTCATATATCTTAAGCCCTATCCAGTCAGCATTTGTACCCAGATGTCCCCTGGTGCAAGGTGCAAGTTCAGCCACCAGAGTCTAGTTAGCATATCTAGAGTCACTCCCTTAAAGAAAATCTACTCTTCCTCACCCCACAGTAATCAGTTGCCAATGGTTCCTAGGCTAGGGTTGGGGCCAGCTGACCATTTTCCCCATTCAGTGATGGGTTTTTGTCTGATTGGGTCGGCATGGGTCTGGTGCATCCTGCCAGCATTGCTGCAAGTTCCCAGTGGTCTGAAAGCCCCTGGCACTAACAGTCTTTCTGCCCCCTCTTCCACAATGGTCCATGAGCCATGAGTGGGTGAGGTTTAGTATAGGAGTCCTATCTAGGGGCACAAATTCTACAGTTTCTTATTCTCTAAAACTTAGCCAGTTGTGGCCTTCTGTGAGAATCACACTCTGTTGTATGAGAAAGCTTCACTGATGAGAGTTGAGGGATATATTAATATTTTCTCTATTCCCTATGTCGCTATGTTCCTTGAGACTTAGGTGTAGAAGTTCTGCTGTGGATGTGTCACTTAGGTTTGGGCATCTCTCAGACATATATTCTCTGTGTGTAACCAGTTGTGGAACTCTGTAATAGCCTCCATCTGTTGCAAAAAAAAGCTTCTTTGATGAGTGGTATAAGGTATACTTGTCTGTAAATATAAGATCCATATTTAGCATACAGTAAGAAATTTCATTTGTCTACAGATATGACAGAGATAGGGTTTTCTCTGGGATTTCTAACCTCTCCAGCCACCCATGAGTTCTCGTCTATTAAAAGGGTTTCAAGTCAAATTAGGTAGCTGTTGATTACTCCCTAGATAGAAGTGCCACTACTGTACCAACAGAGATAGTTTGCTGTGCCAGTCATTGTGGTATTAGGCTTTACAGCTGGGGTGGACCATTGACTGATTTTTCCCATAGCAATTTGCATAGTGTTCTCTAGAACTATGACAGCTAGTCTTTAGGGAGAAGGCTTCCAGGTCAAAATTCCAGCTCCATTGCTCCAAGTCCCATGTCAGAAGTTTGTCCTGTCTTCAGCTATAGGGTCTTACCTTCAAGTTATGGGAGGTAATCAAAGGCTCTGACAATATCTTGTATTATTTTGGGAGTCTCTTGGATTACCATGACCAGCAATTCGAAAAGAGGGTTCTCCTGGTCTAGCACTGTGTTTCTTCTTATACAACCTTCAACTATACACATGGACTCATGTTCAGATATTATATGTGCATTTTCAGGTTTTTTTAGTTAAAACATATCCTTCTGACTTTTTATATAACCTCTAAGCTCTCTCTCTCCCACCCCCCCACATTTTCTTAAATTAAAATCTCCTATATTGAGATACCTAACTTGGGTTCTATTTTCCACCCAAAGTGTACTGATGGAGCTGAATAATAGTGACACAAAGACTTCATATGCAACCAGAGGAGAGTTCAAACTTTTTCTATATAGTTCTTGGCAAATATTTTAAGTTTAGTAAGCCACATTCTGCCTCTGTAATATAAAGCTAAGTGAGAAAAACAGCAGTAAATGTAAGTGATTGATCCCCAGTGAAATGAGGAACAATATGAATAAAATTTAACTCTATTTGGGACCCAAAAGGCTATCTGTACACTGCATGACCCTATTTACATGGCATATTGTCAAAAACAAAGATTAAAGGGAATAAAAATACCTTAGAATTTACAAAGAGTCAGGTCCATAGGAACAGGAGTGTTCTACAAGCATATAGCATGAATAATTTTTATGTGTGCTCTGTGTGTGTGTGTGTGTGTGTGTGTGTGTGTGTGTGTGTGGACTGGAGGACAATATGGGGTGCCATGGTCAGAAACACTGCCCACCTCCTTTGAGACTAGGTCTAGAGTTTGACTGATTGGTTAGGAAGCCCCAAGAACCTTCTTGTCTCTACCTCTGCAATGTTGCGATTACAAACACATGCCACCACACCCAGCATTTTTATTGGTGACCTGGGGAATTGAACTCAAGTCCTTGTGTTTGCAAGGTAAATACTTTACCAACTTAGACATCCTCACAGCCCCATATGAATAACTCTTGACAGTGACAACAAACTTCCTTTCCTGATTATTGTTATAATTACTATTAAACATTTGTCAAAATTTATAGGAATCTATGCCAAAAAGATAAACATTATTTATTATATACAAATGATCTGAAAAATCTATACAATCAATTTTTGCCTAATGTAGATGTAGGAGGAGCATGGAAAGAAGATATAAGGTTCTAAAAATGACTCCAGACAGATTCAGAAGTTCCTTGTAGGTTTTGAAACTTATCCTATACTAAACAGTACATGACTCAAAGAATTAAAATTTCCAAATAGTGTAGCTAATTTTAGAAAGACTCACTCTGGTCTTAGCGTAGAAAATTAATGAGGCTAGGCTAAGCACAAGACTGTCCTACGAGAGTTGTGGAAGATAAAACCGTTAGTGCTTAGTGACTGATAAAATACAAGAACTAGAATGAAAAGAGATTCTTGAAAAGTGTCATCTCGAGGCTGGAGTGATGGTTCAGTGGTTAAGAGCACTGGCTGCTCTTACAGAGGACCCAGGTTTGATTCCCAGCACCCATATGGTGGCTAACAATCATCTGTAACTCAGGTTCCAGGGGAATCCAACACCCTCTTCTGACCTCTGTGGGCACTGCATGACATGAGTGTACTTACACACATGCAGGCAATACACTCATACACATAAAATAAAAATAATGAAATATTTAAAAAGAGAAAGAAAATAGTACAATCTCATGTTAAAGAGTATAACTTAGTGACAGGGTATTTAATTAGAGAATAAATCTAACTTGATGCGATTAGATAGACAATGATGCCAAAAGTGGAGTCAATATATATGAGGAACAGGTTTCAGGTTTAACATAATAAGTTCAATTTCTGAAATATAGAATAAGCAGTAAGTATAGAATAACCAAGATTAGACATTCATTATTTATATACTATACACATGTTTTGTTTTTTTTTTTCCTTTACAAGACATAAGACATAGATCCCAGTGCTTGGGAGGCAGGAAGATCTCTGTGAGTTCCAGACCTGCTAGGTTTACATAGTGAGATCATGTCTCAAAAAAATACATGTAGGTATGGCACATCAATAGTCTCAATTATAAATAATAAAGGACTGAATATTGAGGTATATGTTGGTTTATAATCTAATATTTTAGAATAGTGTATGGGACTCCTCAGGCTGCCAGAGAGGGCAATAACTCACCATAGATCTGCCTGGGTAAATTCAAGCACTCTAGGCCTAGACTGTATCCTAGGCCCTGGGTAAATGATACGTGTGCACTATAGACTTCAATGATGTTAAAAAAATAAATAAGCCCTCCCCATATGCTTAGCTTTAGGACATGCAACCTAGGGATTCCTAGTGCAGATGTACATTTCTCAGGATCTGTGCTCATTATGCAGCTGCCCAGGCTCTGTGTAAGTCAATTCCTTTGTATACAAGGGAATGAATTGTGCACCTTGAAAAATGAATATACACTAGTTCTGTAAAGCTTTTCTTGTCATCCTGCTTTCAAAAAAAGATCTTTAAAGATTCCAAGTGAGTCCCAGACAAATGCTTGGTCTAGGCTCATATCCCAAAGAAAGTCACATTTGTCAGGATACATTCAGTAACTAAGATCCCAGTATTGCTATCAAGGCACCCAGGATGCTGCCCTGCCATCTCTTATTCTCAACACCTGCCATTTGCACTTGCACATCAAATCCCCTCACTATTGTATCTAGTGCCCCCTGGAGGACATGGTGGACTTCATAAGGCAACAATACATATAGATTTATAGGTACAGGGAAATTAGTATAAGGAAAAAATGTTATTTTCCTCTTCTTTTGATGATATTTTGACAGTCTTTCAGAAAACATCTAAAAGGTAATTATAATTCAGTTAGAAAATGTAATAAATTAACTACTATATCTTTATACCGAAATACTTAAATATAGATTGAGAAATAATGTTCATTATCTACAGAATGTAAATGTCATCATATGAGATTCTGTTGATGATCCAAAGGATCTTTAAGCAGATTTCTTTTTCTTTAAGTTTCTAATAAGATAATTCTCTTAAAAATGATTGTTCTATTATAAGAAAAATATAAGATTTAAAATTTCAAACTTTTAACAAAAAAGAAGAATGTTGGGATAAAAAGAAAATTTTTCTTTGGTATAATGAATCCCATATTATTATTACTTAGAGATCATCACACATGTATAAAATTTGTCAAGACTATTTTATCTTACAATATTATGCAAAATTTATACACAATATCCTTTTGTTTTAGAGAAAGGTTTTCCATGTTCCTACACTAGTTTCTGTAAATAAGATTCTCTGGGAGGATGGGCTGTGCTCACATACGGACACACCAGTGCCCTATGACCAGTGATGTTCTTTGTTTTGGGATAAACTAATTGAGGAAACATAGTATCAGCTTTTAGAAGTACATTATGATCTTGCACAAGACGGTAGTAGACATTATTACTATGTGATTCAGACAAGTGTAAATGCAAATTATATGTAAACATAAATGAAATATCAGCTGTTGACATGTAAATGTAGATGAAATTGTCTTGGAACCATTTCTCTTTTTGAACTGTTAGTCAAAGAGAGCCAATGGCATTGTTCTAGAACTCTCAGGTAAGATATCAGCTCTTCTTCTACTAAGGTCTCTCCCTCTGAAGGGTACCCCCAATAAACCAGTCTAATCTGACTTATTCTTTTACTTACCTTAATAAAGCAGGATAATAAAAGAAAAATCTCCAGACCAGGTACTAGAAAACAGATAATAACTATGGCTCTGCCACTTAGCAGATGACCCAAGGAACTACATTTAAGACAGAAAAAAAAAAATACCAGTAGAAGACATTTGAGACTTGCTATTTTCTATACACTGTCCTGGAACTTTAATTATACAAAAACCCTGAGAGATATTCTGTATCCTGTGCTTAAACATTCTGAAGTCAGAATGGTTTAATAACTTGCCCAAGGCCACCTAGATAGTGGGTGACAGGACCTATATTTTATGATTTTTCAGTATATAGTACCTGCTTCCCTTCTTGATTAATAAATATATATTATTCAAGAAACAGCACTCATATATACATAGTTTGTGTATATATGAGTTCAGTATGTTTTTGAACTAATACATTTCCTTCTGTTTTTGCATACCACCTAAGTGTTACTTATTTTTCATCTCTCTTCCTCTGTATAACCAGCCCTATTCTCAGTTAAAATATCCCCCATTTGCCCCCATTTGCCCCTTGATAATACCTGTCTCCTACTATCCCCCCCTCTCTGGAGTTCCTTCTTCCCCATTTAACCCCATGGTTCCTTTCCATTTTCCTGACTCCTGTGGTTACATCAGAATATAAACTCACAGCTAAGGCTTTGGAGCTGAGGTCCACAAATAAGAGTGAAAATACATTGCTTGTTTTTCTGAGTTTGTGTTACTTCACTAAGTATGATGGTTTTTAGTTCCATCAATTTACCTGCAAATTTCATTTTATTTTTCTTTACTGCAGAGTAACATGCCATTGTGTAAATGTGCCACATTTTCATTGTCAATTCATCAGTTGAAGGGCGTTTAGGTTGTTTCTATTTCTTACCTATAGTGAAAAGAGCAGGAAGAAACATGACTAAGTATCTGTGATGTTGAGTCCTTTGGGTATGTGCCAAGGAGTGGTATAACTGGCTTATATGGAATATTTATTTTCATTTTTTAAAGAGTTCTCCACATAAATTTCCACCATGGTTGCACCAGTTTGCAATCCCACTAGTAGTGAATAAGGGCTCCTTTTCCTCACATCTCCAGATTTAGTGTTATTTGTTCTCTTGGTCTTAGCCATTCTGACTGCAATAAGATGAAATCTTGGTGTAGTTTTGATTTGCATTTCTCTAGTTACTAAAGATGTTGAACACTTTTAAAGGTATTTCTTAGTTATTTTTATTGAGAGCTCTCTGTTCAGCTCCATAGTCCATTTTAATTGGGTCATTTGTTTCCTTGATTCGTTTTTTGAGTTCTGTGTATATTCTGACTATTAATCTTCTGTGAGATACATAGCTGGTAAAGATCTTCCCCCATTCTGTAGGCTTCCTCCTAACTAAGTTTATTGTTTCCTTTGCTGTACAGAATCTTTTTAGTTTAAGAAGGTCCCATTTGTCAATTGTTGACTTTAATTCCTGAGTGACTGAAATCCTATTTAGAAAGTCTTTTCCTGGACCTATATTTTGTAGGATATTACTTTTGTTTTCTTCTAATAGTTCAGGTGTTTTAGGTTTCACATTGAGGCCTTTGATTGATTTGCAGTTGACTTTTGTGCAGGGTGATAGATATGAGTATAAATCCATTCCTCTACACATGGAGATCCAGTTTTCCAATCACCATTTGTTGAAGATTTTCTTTTCTCTAGTGTGTATTCTTGGCACCTTTATCAAATACTGGGTGGCTGAAATTATGTGCATTCATGTTTAGGTGTTCTGTGTTGTTCCAATGATTTGCAAGTCTGCTTTTGTGCCAATACCATGCTGTTTTATGACTATAGCTCTGTAATATAGTTTGAGATCTGGTATAGTAATCCCCTTAGCATTGCTCTTTGTGCTCAGGATTGTTTTGGCTATCTGGATTCTTTTGTGATTCAATATGAATTTTAGGAGTTTTTTTTCTATTTCTGTGAAGAATTTCATGGGAATTTTGATTGGAATTGCATTGAATTTGTAGATTATTGTTGGTAAGATCATCATTTTCACAATATTAATTCTACCAATTCATGAGCATGGGAGGTCTTTTCAAATATTGTTGTGTCTTCCTCAATCTCTTCCTTCAAAGATTTAGTGCTTTCATTATAGCGGTCTCTAATGTCTTTGGTTAGGTGTATACCTAGATTTGTTTTTGAGGCTATTGTGAACAGAAGCTTCTTTTTGCAACAGATGGAGACTATTGCAAAGTTTCACAAGTGGCCAAACACAGAGAATAAGTGTCTATGAGGTGCCCAGCCCTAAGCAACACATGTACAATGCAACCTCTACACCTAAGGCTCAGGGATCATAGCAGAACAAGGGGAAGAAAGAAAATTAATGCGTCTCTAACTCTCACCAGCGAAGCTTCCTCATGCAACAGATGGTGATTAGCACAGAAAGCCACAACTGGCCAAAGTGCAGAGAATAAGAGATTACAGAGTGTTTATCCATGAATGGGATACTTACATCAAATTCTACCACCCAAGGCTCAGGGACCATTGTGGAAGAGGGGATGAAAAGATTTTAAAGTGGTGGAAAACAGCTGGGAAGTTACTCATACGAACTTAGAACAATCGTAACAACTTGCACACAGCCCACGCAAGTTCAAATCAGACAAAATCCCAGCATAATAGTGGGGAAGTGGGGAAGAAGCCCAAACCTTAGCTGAGAAACTATTGATAATCAATAACTACTGGGAGAGGGAGAGTTGGTTTTCTCTAAGAATGTGATGCTAAATACATTAACCAGGTTCCAGTGGATGGATGCACAGCAAAGACATTTGGGGGTACAAATTGACTCAACAGACCTTCATATGTATGATAGAGTACATATGAATCCAGCATAGCGGGGATTATAAGGGGAATGCAGATAGGTGAGGGGGCCTAAACATGATCAAAATATACTATACGAAATTTACAAAAACTCAAAAGCAAAACAAAACAAGATAAAAGGAAGAGGCATTATTGGACAGGGAGATTTGACATGTTAATTTGACATGCAGACTTGGCAGTTGTTACCCAATAAGTATCTTCAGACATTGCAAGACAGATTCTGAAGGCACTTATAGCTTGTGCTATTAGCTAACTTTACTGCTTGCAATTAAACGTCAAGGTTTTATTTCAGGGGTGATTACAACAGTAACCCTGTGACTGCCTGAGTGAGAAGTTTTCCTAATTATTCAGTAAGGAAAGAATGACTTTAGAAGTAATTGTGTTCCCAAAATATTAGGAAATACAACATAGTAAGCCCAAGAAGACAAAAATATAATAAAATTCTATTGAAAATAATACAAGAATTTAGCAAGGTGGACTAGACTAAATCAAATATATAAAATCAATAGCATTTTTGTAATATCAATAAACATACAGAAAGATAAATAATAAAACTAAATCTTTTAATTAGAAACAAAATCTATAAAAGCCCTTTAAAAATTAGTATAGTATTGACACAGAAAAGACAAAACAATTCAGTTATTCAACAAACACCCAAAAGAATAAAAAATAGATTCAAACAGATATTGAATCATATTTATAATGGCACTATCCAAAAAGCTAAAAACTCTAACTCATGTCCATTGATGGATAAATTGATTTAAAAAAATAGGTTTACCACACACATACAGAGAGAGAGAGAGAGAGAGAGAGAGAGAGAGAGAGAGAGAGAGAGAGAAATTCTAACACATGGCAAAGGATGAACCTTGACAACACTACACTAAGTAAATTAATACTTTCACTGCAACTGACAAAATGAATTGGTATTTACAATTATACTCATAATCCATAAAAACTGCTGGAACAAAACAATGCAGAATTCAAGTGGAAAATTTAATATGAACAGAAAATTCATTAAAGAATGAATCCAAATGGTCAATAGTATCCAAATTCCTTCTATCTGACCATACATATTTTCTCTCTTTGCATCAGAAATAAAATGGAATCTGTTTTTCCTCCTCTTGAATCTACACGAATTGTGTCATTTTTTTTTTTTTTTTCTGGAGTCAGGTTGAATGTCATGTCACAATGAAATGTGTCAGCAGAAGTGACATTCTAGGACTCTGACCCTAGGCATTAAGAGGACTAGCAGCTTCTCTTTCAGCTTCTTGGAATCCAGCTGTCATGTTATATCAAATCCAAGATACACTGGTGAACGATTAAAGGCCATATGAAGAGATGCCCTAAAGGGCAAGGATGCTGGTCAAATACCAGTCAAAATCCCGGTTGGATGTTGTGGTCTTAGCTCCACTTCTCAATGAATGCTGCTCATGAGTTATAATACACTTGTAGATGAGAAAACATGCTTTAAAATGCAGTGAGAAGTTAATTTACATGGCAGACTTTATTATTTATTTGATGTGTGTGTGTGTGTGTGTTCGTGTACCCATGTGTGTGCCTGTGGAGACCAGATGTCGATGCTGAGTGTCTTCCTCTACTATTCTCCACCTTATCTCTGGAGAAAAGTCTCTTGCTGAACCTGGCATGCACAATTTTACCTAGCCTGGCTGGCCACGGAGCCCTCAGGATGCTCTTGTCTGTCCCCTCCAGTGCTGAGGTTACCAACATGTGCTGCTGCACCTGAATTTTTATATGGGTACTGGGGAATTAAAGATGGGTCTTCCATGTTTGCACAACAAGCGTTTTACCTACTGAGCCATCTCCCCAGACCCCTCAGCCAAGACTTAAGAGTTGCTTGCAGGTGAAAATATGTAAAGAACAAGACTTGATGAAAGCTGAACGGAAGACAACAATAATTGCCAGAAAAGTCTGAATAACAGATTCCAACACGTCCTTAAGTACTTGGGAACTTTCAGGTGTAAAAACTGTATTTGTTGAAGCAAAGACAGCACCATCACTCTCATGCTGATACTTGTTTATGTCCATAGCAGAAGTAAGATCCAGAGCTATAATTTTCAAAATTGTACTCTCACATTCCCCAGAGGACACCAGAGTGCCATGGTCACTTGGCTCCATCCACTTAGGTAGAACATCCTGGAGGTGAGAGCATATGGCTGAGGAGAGCTGCTTACCCCATGGTAGATAAGAAGCAGAAAGAGACAGAATCAGAAATAGGCTAGAGGTGAGATAGCCCAGCAGCCACCCCCAGTAACTTCCTTTCTCCCCATATTCAAAAGTTTGCAATGCAGTGCTCTTCACTGTCCCTTCTGCCACCAAGCCTGACAGACCTAAGTTTAATCTCTGGGCTCAGGGTAGAATGAGAGAACTGATTCCCTCAAGTTGTCCTGGAGACTCAGGGCAGAGAAAGTAAGGTAGTCATCAGCCCCAAAGGGCAGGCATGCTAAGTGCTGAGAAGAGTTTTAAACACTAATGTGAGCAAGGCCCTTCCTCCCTTACCTCATTACCAAATAATCAAGAGGGTATAATCTTATACTTCATCTAGGCTTATCTTTCCCTCTATCACATTTGTCTTTTTTTCCCATCAGAAACAGTACATGGGTTCTTCATCTCTGTAATTTATATCCTGTTTATTTTAAAGTTTATCAGGCACATGACATTGCAGGCAATTTTGGCTGTTGATGAGTTTCTACTCTGAGCTTCTAATGTGGGTAGGGGTATAGCATAGCAGAGATTGGGTAAGGGGAATAGTTAGAGTTGCAGGCTTTAACAGGAGTCTAGTGTTTTCTGTTCATCTGTAGCTAGGCCTAAGCTGGCTCAAGGTACTTTTGAAAATGACTCATCAGATTTTATTTCTAAAACTATATAATGATATAAATATCATCCAAAATATACAACATAAATTTAAAAATTTTAAACTAAAAAGAAGTCAATAAGAATTCTCTATATAAAGGAAACATATAAAAATTCAAGTATTCCTATGTATTATTTTTTTAAGATTCTTTTAATAAGAACCATCGAATATCTAGGAATCAAGCTAATTATGAAGCACAGAATCCCTTTAATAAAAAAGCTACAGAACATCCATTAACAACATAAAGGACATCATCTATGAGGATAATGGTAATGAAACTTCAATGACATAATTTTTGAATATTTCTAGATTCTTAAAGACAGAAAGAGCAACTACATTTAAAAAAAATCAAAACCCAGCAACATTTATGAGAGGGTATTCCAGGAACCCTAAGACTCAACAGGTAAGGACAGGTCATTAATCACCACAAAATCTGCAAGAATTTGGCTTCTCTCTGTAAAAGTAAAGACAGATGAGAAAACTAAGCATTGGACTAACCAAAGTAAGCAACTGATATTCAACAGAAAGAAGACAGTGAGGCGATTTGAGAACAATTGATGCTCAATCCAATGGTAGGTGAGTGAAAGGACTGAAGAGGTTGGAGCTGTTGAGAGCCCATGAACTTAAAACTGAGATACCAAGGTTGCCATCCAGGACCGTTCCCCACGCAGAAAAGAATGGCAGTGAAATAAAAATTGATTAAGACAAAGAAAACAGATGAAGAAAAGTAATGGTCCTGATAAAGACAGAGGCAGGGCCTGTGACCAAGGTCAGAAGAGGAGCAAAGCAGGCCTTCTCTTTAAAGAAAAATTTTAATTGTGGGCAAATGCACAAAAAGAACCATTTTAGTACCCTCAAATCATAAAAAGGCAGATGACAGTCTGAAAAGTATGTTTGCTTGAATATTGATGAACTTTAGGGTAGGAACAATGGAAATGTATGGCTTCTGGCCTGAAGCTGTACTCGCCACACACCCTACCTTTGTGACAAAAGAAGTTCTTCCTGGTGGACAGCCTACAAGGACAGGAAACTCCTCAGCTGTTCTCTAAAGGTGCTCATTTGATGTTGAATGACCAGTGATGCTTGTGCTAGGAGGCACTGCTGGTTGTAGTAACTTCCCAAAGGCGAGCTGGAGGAAGAGGGCCAGTGGCTACTCTGCCTGCCCAAGGTTGGAGTCCTGAGCTGGGCAATCCTGTTCTTGTATAGTGGAGAAGCAACAGTTCCAAGTTATTTACTCCTGAGAATGTACTCATGGATGCACATAAGAGACACTAAGGGCTCTATGGAAAGGGAAACCTTAGCCAGGTGTGAAAATTGAGCGTGTCCCCCTGCTTCCACACAAATTCATCTATTGATGATGGAAGTCTTGCTGATTTAGGGTGTTTGAACATAGTCTCTGTCAACTGATAGAACACTGCTAAGTGATGCAGATGGGAGAGAATACATAGAAGGTCAAGCCAAAAACCTAAAAGGAGGGACTTCACTGCTAGCACTCCATAAGGAAGAGGAACTGCACAGCAGAAACCAGACTAGTTCTAAACAAAGAAACAAAACCTGTAACAACCTATGGTGGGGAGAAGATTTCAGAATGAAAAATGCTACATTATCTAAAATGTCTAGTTCTCCACCGAAAATTATTTCATTTAAAAAATCAGATTAATGCTTCATAGGAAGAAAAACAACTAAAGGCAACTGTTTTTGAGCTTCCTCAGATGTTCCAGATGGATTTAGCAAAGTGTTTTAGTTTCTTTCCCGGTTGCTGTGATAAAATACATCACAAAAGCAACTTAAGGGAGAAGGGGTTTATTCTGGCTCAAAGTACGGTCCATCGTGGCTGGGAAGTCAAGGCAGTAGAGGCTTGAAGCAGATGGTCACATTGTATCTACAATTAAGAAACAGAGAGTGAATCATGCATGCTACTCACGTCTCTCCACTCACACGGTCTAGCAGTCAGGGAATGGCTCCACCCTCAGTAGGTGGGTCTTTCCATCTCAATTAAGATGCTCAAAATAATCCCCATAGACATGCCCATAGACCCATCTCTTCAGTGATTCTAGAGTCTGTCAAGTTGATAACACTAACCATCACAACTCATCCCTGAACTTGACACCCAAATGCCTCATTAAGCCACAACCTTCTACTCCTTGTCCACATAGGTTTGTGACCATGTTACAGTGTAAAAATGCATTCATCCTCCTGTTTTCTGACTGTAGATGCAATGTGACCAGTTACTTCAAGCTCCTGCTACCTTGACTTTCACACTATGAAGAGCTGTACCTTAACTGTGAACAAAAATAAACCCTTTTCCCTGTTGCATGGCTTTTGTTAGCATATTTTATAACAGCCACAGGAAAAGAAACTAAGGCACAAAGATTTCAAAGCAGCTGCTGATAAATATGTTCAAAGAACAAAAGGAAGTCATGTGCAAAGAATTAAAGTATAAATAGACTCTCAATAAGGGACAGAGAATTTTGTTTGCAAAGAACCAAATAGAAGTTCTTGAATTTAAGAGTACAGTAACTGGGCTGGAGAGATGGCTCAGTGGTTAAGAACACTGACTAGTTCCTACAGAAGACCCAGGTTCGAATCCCAGCACCCACACGGCAGCTACACCTGTCCGTAACTCCAGTTCCAGGGGATCCAACAGCCTCTTCTGTCCACTGTGGGCATTGCACGACATGGGTGCACTTACCTACATGCAGGCAATACACACATACACATAAATTTTTTTTAAAAATTTAAAAAGAGTCCAATAACTAAAATTTACTGTAGGAGCTTACCAGTGTACTCAAAATGGAAAAAGAAAAAAAAACCCAGAGAACTTAATGACAGACGGCAGGAATTACACAGTCTGAAAAACAGAAACAAAACAACAGACTGAATAACAATGACTATCACTGACAGACCTGAGGGACAACAGCAGCCATACTAATATACCTACAGTGGAGGGTCCCCCAAAAAGGAGAGAGCAAAAGAGCAGAAAATATTTGAGGAAACAATGTTGAAAATCCTCCTAAACTAAAAGAAAGCATAAATCCATTCCAAGAAACTCAATGATCCCCAAGTAAGATGAACTCAAATGTCTTCACCTCTATTATCAAAGGTAGATCCTGCCATATGTATGTTCCATAAGAAACAAAAGAAAAGAAAAACCAGAATGACCATTCTTCTTATAAGCCAATAAGATAGAATTTATACACATAACTTATACCCAAAAGAAAGAAGCCAGTCACATGACAAAGCCTTGCTGTGACAATGAGAAATGGTGTCTTTTTGTTGGTACCACTAGGAAGAAAAAACAGATCTTTTGGGAACAAGTAGACATCTGATCACCCAAATAGCCATGCACACTTTCCTCACACACATAGAGAGGACTCAAATGTTGAGGCAAAACCCCTCTCATTTCAAAGGGGATAGGAAAGACTTTATTCTGGAGCCAAATATGACTGACCATGGCCCAGGAACACAGATTTAGGTCAACCCAAACTCCATGTTCCAACATGGTAATGGTTTGGTGAAGCTTTTATAGTAACAGAACAAAGAAAGCCACAAACCAGGATGCTTTTCAAATACATTGGTGGAGACATCAGACAGGCAAAAAAAAAAAACCTCTGTGTGGGCCTCAGATGCTATCTGTTGACATTCTTAGCTTTTGGGTTGGTGGAAGCTGGTGATCTCCTAAATTAATACATTCCAAAGGAAAACTAGTGCTCTGTTCGTACATTCCAAATGACTTACCTAATGGTCACAAAGCTGGTGGGTCATGTACAGATGAGGACAATAAATGACTATTAAGGGAGGAAAAGCTGGTCCAAGATAATTTGGCTCTGAACATGCAACATTCCAAAGTCTCCACAATTGAAGCTCTAATCTGTTAATCAGCCCTGCAGAAGGTTCCATTTGAAGGTGCAGTTTCTTTCTAGGAAATTCTTCACTATAAAATATAATCTAAGATTTCATGTAGTCCAAAATCTAAAATATCTAGAAGATGCTACGTTCTCTGTATTTAGTCCTATATGAGAGTCTGCACAGTCCTTTGAACAATATACTCTAATAATATAATTAACAATGGTGGAAAGCCTTTTTGGATAAAGGAATAATGGGAGATACAGAACAGTCACAACGAGATCCATTAAAAACAACGAAAGTCACACTGAGCAAGATTTCTAAGAGGACATTGACCTGGTAGTAGCGGAGTAATCTTGGTTACACTGTGGTCGTAGAAGAATTCCATTAACATGTTTTGTTTTTCTCCTAAGGCTTCTTCCTCATTCATAAACTTCTGTGACCATACCTGATTTTGGATGGAACTGAGGCCATACAAACTAGGACTGAGGGAGTGTAAGTTTTTAGTCCCGCACTTTGTTAGGTGGCTTGGGAGCCTGAAATTTGCTTTAAGGATTAAAAACATCAAAGCATTTCACAAGGTCTTCCTTATAGATTTACTTACAATATAATTCCCAAAGCACCTTAGTAGGGCCATGGAGTGTTAACTTTCTAACTGTATGAAAGTAATTACAGGAAAGTTTTTGGTTTTGACAAAATTTTTATGCTTATTCTTTTCCCTGACTTCTTGGCTTCCTCCCTCTTTCTTATGTTACTGGTGGCTACTTTGAGGTTCTTTAAACAACAGATTTAGATTGGAAGGCAACATATTTAAACTGATCTTTTTTCCAAAAAAATTGACTTCTTCCAGGAGGGTTAGGGAAAGTTTTGAACCACAGTCATATCTCATGTGATTCCCTATCATCCATTACTAAAAGTAACTTTGAAGATTGTGTTGGCTGCTCTTGCTGCTTTTAGCAAGGTATTATAAGAAAAAGATGAGCTAAGGCAAAAATATGCCAATTTGCAAACAGAGAAGGAAGGGGATAGAGAATCCAGAAATTTGAGCTCCATAGCCTAGAAAAGCCAACTGCTTCCACACTGCAGACAACTTAAGATCTACTGCCTCACCACTAAGTCCTAAATTTTGCTAAGCCAAATGCTCTATATTTTCGTTTCTGTGACTGTGTCATTCTAGTTTCAGGGACTGATTTAGTTAAGGTTAGGGCTACAGTACTCTAAGAAAGAGATCTAAAAATACAAAGGGTTGAATAGCATGAATTTCTAACTCTTGCAACAGTCTTGAACTATGCAGTCAGGCACAGGCTGTAGTTCATTTTAGTCATCCAGGGACGCCATTCCCCCCACCATCCTACCCTACAAGCTGCATTTGTAGGGTGAAATGCAGTGACTACGTTGTTCACTTTGTTAACAACAGAAAGGAGGAGGAAAAATCCAGGACTCAAACATTACACTGATGAGAACTTGACAAATGGCCATTTCTAGTTATATGGGGCCAGAGAACTGTCATCTATGAATAACATTTATCTAAGGAAAGAAAGGAGGTTAGATTTTAGGAGATGCCACACCTACAAATCCCTGCTTTCTAAATACAAGTATATGTTTTATATACTTTAAATTAATTTATATTTGAGTAATAGGAACTGTGTTGTAAATAAGGATTAAAGAGATAACAGTTTGACCTGAAAAAATATTTGTGTTAGTTTAACAGTTTTAGTTTGTATGAGACTTTACTGATAAGTCAATATGATACCAAGTAAGTTAATTTTAAGAAACATAAATTCATGTTGACTGTGTGTACATATCTAATTATATATAAGATAGATTTGAGTAACTAGAATTCTCTAATTCCTTTGTTAAGAATATGTTTTTTTGTTATTTTTAAATCAAAATACCTTTGAAACAGACAAACAAAACACATACCTTAAAACGCCTGGAAAATAAACTAAAAACAAAAATGATATTTAACAAACAGTATTTTATACAACTAGCTTAGATGCTGTTTTGCATAAGCAATTAGCATTTGAAAGTTTTGTGAAACAACAGACCTGAAGACACTGTTTGTAGATTTTAAAATAATTAGGGTACCCACTTATAAGGCCTTTGAATGTATCATCAAAATATTTTTAAATTTGTACATGTATATTTCGGTTAGGCATGCCAAAAATAAAGCCAATAATTTTTGTGTACAATAAGACAATGAGAAAGGAGAAAGAAAAAACGAAATTGGCTACAGTTCAAAAATTGTCAACACAAACAATAACATCACAACAATTGTCATGGACACACATAAAACAATGACATGAAATCTAGGCGCACCAAAGAGCAGGAGAAGGCAGAAAGCTTCTATTCTAGCTCTTTTATATGCAAAAAAGACTCAGTGGTCTAAAAGAAAGGATTAAGTTTGCCATGTAGGTTTAAAGTAATATCTCTTCCCCCCCTTTTTTTTTTACAAATAAAAAAATTTATTGAGAATTTGACCAAATCCATGCCCACTTCCCCCCTCCAGCTCCTCCCATATCTCCCCATCACTTTTTCTGACAACTTCATGCACTCTTTCTTTTTTTAATGGGGCTTTATTGCTACTCTCACATTTTCCCCTCTGGAAAGGTAACCCTAAAATCTTTTAGGGATTAGATAAAAGCATTAAATAAAAGCACTTTTGGTCTTTGGGAACAGAGTATGTTGCTAAAAGGCCCAAAGACGTTTTGACTTTTAGACAAGAAACTGGCTATTTTTCTTTAGGGTCTTTTTGCCCTCACTGCCTAGCCAATTCCTTCCTCCTATTCTTATCACACCCTCCTCTGAAGAAGTTACCCAAATTGCCAATAGGGAATTAGGATGCAGACGGCTCTGGCTTCTCCCATGCTAAACAGGGAAGCAGGGTGAGGCAATTGGGGTACTCCTTCAATGGTCTATCTAAAAGACTCCCAAATTGCATAACTCTTATCTGTAGGGTGAAATGAAAGTCCTTGACTGGTGAATAGGAGATGTGAAGGAGAAGTAAAGGCAAGAGTACTTAGCACTACAAGTTCTAGACAGGGAACCAGAAAAAAAGTCAGAACTGGGTAAATTTCAAATGTTCATATCAGAGTCCATTGGAATTGAGTCCACTGGAATTTCTTGATGAGAGCTTCCAAAAGTATCCTTCTATTGGGTTCCTCCTCATTTTTCTTTTGTCTGCCAAGGCTGGACTCTAGAGTGATGGATTCAGGGTTTGTTTTCAGGCACTTTGATAGCTGTTGGAGTAGCTAGAATCAGTGTCAGTTCCCTCTTAAAGACTTCTAGATAGGGGAGAAAACAAATTTAGCCACCATTTTAGAACAACAATGGGTTGTCTCCCTTAGCTACATACAGGTGGGCACTACAGTACTGCAGACCAAGATTTGAAGTCTTACATCTGAGCAGCACTTTATGATTCAGAACAAAATCATCAATGAGAAATAATTGTCTAAATGACATTTTATATGGACTTAAGCCTAATGTCTGGGAAGTGTAATCCCTTGAACTCTTAAAGAAATATACTGATCACTTTACTCTTTGGTTATACTTTCCTTTTGGATGTTTAAGACCATACAGTTGGCCCAAACAAACCAATTTATTTTTACTATTAAAGTTGTTGAGGATCTGTTCCTCAGGGGTCACATGGGCTTGGGAGAAGCCTCTGGCTCCTTTCTTTCACCTGTTCCATCTACATAAAGATAAGTCAAAAGTCCTGCTCGACTGTGGCTGACTTCACTTGGAGGCATGGAGGAAATGTTTCATCTGAGTCGACCCTCCTTTTTGTAGACTGGGATAAGTATCTTACAATACTGTGACTACAGCTATTTCCTGTTCAATTTAGCTATTTTACCTCAGAATTTTACTTTTGCCTTCTTCCATTCATTTTATTAGCATGTATTAATTACACAACATGGGTTTTATTGAAATTTTGTCCTCACCTGGCCAAAGACAAGGCAGCTGTCTGGGACCTTTTATAAAGATGCTAATCTTAATAACTAGTTTTGACCCAAAGTCCTGACCTTTTGATACCACCACATTGGAGATTAAGTTTCAATGCATGGATTTGGGTGTTGCACAAACATCAAGCTCATAGCAGAATGTGAGCAAGAAAGCGACATGTAAATTACATTGCTTTTATGATACAATTGCCTATATACTTATATATGATAAAGGTGCAATAGATTTCAAAAACCTTAAATATGCTCATATTATCTGGCCCTAAGGGTGATTGTATAGCAGGAAAAAAACTGTTGGAGTATTAGTACTTTTTTTTTATTTAAATTAAAAAAAATTATTTATTATTTTTATTTTATGTGTATGCATGTATTGCCTGCATGAAGGTAAGTGCACCCATATTGTGCAATGCCCGTGGAGGTCAGAAGAGGCTGTTGGATCCATTGTGACTGCAGTTACGGACAGTTGTTAGCTGTCATGTGGGTACTGGGATTTGAACCCCGGTCTTCTGCAAGAACAACCAGTGTTCTTAACCGCTGAGCCATCTCTCCAGCCCTGTATTAGTACTTTCTAAGTTTTGTATAGTACTATGTAACTTATATAATAAATCCTCTTAAAAATTGAAATTAGAAAAAAGTAAACTGAGCCTTTCTGAATAACTGAGTTTTAAAGAATTGGATAGAGACATTCCAAATCTGATAGCACCTTTGTCTGAAAGATTTTGTAGTGAGGCACCTTGTATCCTTCTCCAGACTGTGCTCCATTCACTTATTTTAGATGTGTGTATGTATCGCATAGATGCATTTTGTTTACTCTAGACAATGTTTGTTGAAATATATAACCTGTTTACATTATAATTTAGAAATCATGTCTATGTCTTGTTTTTGTTTCCTATCCTATATTTTTCTCATCTACTTAAGATTAAATATTTCCTAATCATTTTCTTTTTCTCTCTCTTTAGTATACATTGTTACTCATTCTTTTGACAGTTACTCTGGTAGTCCACCCAATCTGCAAACTTATCAAAGTTCTAAAAATATTGTATTTATTATTTTTATTTTATGTGTATGAGTGTATTACCTGCATGTATATAAGTACACCCATGTTGTGCAGTGCCTGCAGAGGTAAAAAGAGGGCATTGGCTCCCCTGGAACTGGAGTAAGGGATGGTTGTTAGGTGCCCTGTGGGTGCTAGGAAATGAACTTGTGCCCTCTGCAAGAGCAGCCGGTGCTCTTAACTGCTGAACTGTCTCTCCAGACTTTCAAAGTTTTATTTAATCAAACTTTTAATTTTTTTTCCTGAAATACAAAGAGTATGTGTTGCCCTCAACTTATATGCTATTTATCCCCAATGCTTAATTGTATTTTTTGCCATTAAACTTTATTACATTTAAAGCAAAGTTTCTTTGTTCTTAAATTTCTATGATCACATTGCATTTGAATGAAGTACACTAATGAGACTTTCTTTTAATAAAGTTACGCTCATGCCTACTGCAGCATGACCACTTCCTTATTCCATTCTTGTTTTTGAGGAATAGATCAGGATCCCATTAGAGACAGGCTAGTCTGCTTCTGCTTACAGTGAAAGGAGTTCTTTCACAGTAGCCTGCTCTTCCCTTTTGCTTTTCTCAACCTATGTTCTAATATGCCTAACTGTTTATGTTCCAGGGAACAAGACATATGTACGATATGCAAAACTCAAGCTGGAATAATTTGAAGTACAGGTAAAACTCTAGGCTTTCTCTTCTGCACTGATAGGCGGTTGTGGTCAGCATTGTTATACAGGAACTCAGCTTCTGGCATCTCATGATGAAAAGCAAGTCACAAGCACATTTTTATCTGAAAGAAAATGAAGGTAGCTTGTGTATTTATTAAACATTATGTCGGCAAGAAAATTAGCCAGAATCATTCCCAGCATAAGACTTAGAAAACATGGATTAGTTGAGAAGTTCTGTATGTGGTACTTTTATTACTATGCAGAAAAGGAAATGGTGCTTTGAGTGGTGTCCTGGCCACTCAGTTGCAGCTTCATTTGCTGTTTTGCTTAGGGATTAGCTGATTACTTCAAGCTGTGGATTGGCAATTTATATAATTTCAGGAAAATTCTCAGCCACATGTAAGCATGAGTTTGTTCCCAGAACCAATGTAAAAAAGCTAAGTGTGTGCATAGTGCACATCTATATCCCCAGCATTGGGGTGGGAGTGGGAGGACATGGAAGGGAGTTTCAGAGACAAATAAATGGATCCCCAGAGTGTATACAGAGAGAGAGAGAGAGAGAGAGAGAGAGAGAGAGAGAGACAGAGAGACAGAGAGACAGAGAGACAGAGAGACAGAGAGACAGAGAGAA
>NW_008340588.1:7359353-7373453 GCF_000622305.1 Nannospalax galili
GACAGAGAGACAGAGAGACAGAGAGACAGAGAGACAGAGAGACAGAGAGAAGAGAGACAGAGAGAGACAGAGAGACAGAGAGAGAGTAAAGGACTAAGTTACTTAGTGGAAGAAATTTCAAGATGGCATAGCAACCAAGATGTGGCATGGTTACTGCTCACTGTTCTTAGATCCTCAGTGAGAAAGAGCAAAAAGATATTTTAAAAATGTAGTTTGATGAAGAGGATGAATAAGTTTAAAGATATAGACAAGGTGATCAGAGAAAAAGCAGCTATAATTGTTAAAGATATCAGAACCATTAAAGAGAAACCTTTTGCTCTGTATTGGAATGATAGAAAAGGTGACTTGAGGACAAAAACCCATCCATTGAAGGCTCCAATTTGTGAAAATGCATATTTATTTGAAAGGAGAGAGTCTGATATGAGAATGTCACTGTATGGGTTCCCTACTAGAAAAGAACAACCTAGAGAAGTGTTTTCTCAACTCCAGGTGCCAAGACAAACAGAGGCCAATACAGCTGTGGTAAAAGAGAACAGTTTACATCTTAAGCATAACTTGGCAGTGTTGCCTACATGGTGCTGGTTTTTCATGCATACACAATGCAAAAGTCATGAGGCCATTAAGGCCTTGCACCAAGGTTTCAGAAAGCCATTCAATGTGTGCCCAGGTTAGATTCTATGCAAGGATCCCATCAAAAGCCATTGTATAAAACTGTGAAGGAGAAAGCTATTTTCAGTGGAGACCCCAGAATGTTGGAAATGACAGGACCATGAAAGGTCCTCTAAGGAAAGCTGCACACATGGAATACAGCCAGCCCAAGGATGAGGCTGCGTGTGTTGTAGGCAGCAGAGCTGGAAGAGTGGGTGGGACTGCCCAAGCATATTGGAACACAGATATTGCCAAGCAAGAACCCCAACCATTGGATGTGGAGCTGCAGGATTTAGTATTTGCCCTTCTTGTGAGATTGCAAATTGCTTTACCCATATCTTCCTTGTAACATCACCTATTTTCCCTTTTGGAATGGGAATGTTTATTCTCTACGCACAATGGAAATATGTAAATTTTTCAAATGGGAAAACGTGAATACAGTCCCTTAACCACAAATTATGTAGTTGTGTTTCCCCCATTTGGGGAAATTGCAGGGGTTAGGACATCTGGAGTACAAAGGATAAACCTCACCCTGGGAAAACCACCCTCATGATCATGGCATCTCTGTGCCAGGTAAGTGTGTAACTTCATTTTTAATTTTACCAAGGATCACAGTTAAGAGATTTCCTTGAGTCTTACAAGAGACTTTAACTTTCAGCTTTTGAGCAACATTAGAATTGTTAAGATTTTGGGAACTCCAGCAGTTGAACTAAATGAAATTTGCGTTATGAGATGACCCTAAGCCTTTGAGGACAAGGGGTGGAGTGTTATGGTCAAAGTGACTGTTAAGCAGGCAAGGAGCAGACTTGAACTGGTTAATCTTCACTGTCAACCTGGCTGGATTTGGAATTATCTAACAGACACACCTCTGGGCATGCTTGTTTTCAGAGTTTAACTGGGGAGGGAGCTGAATGTGCAGAGCACAATCCTGTGGACCAAGGTCTTAGACTACATGAAAAGAGGGAAGGAAGTTGTGGAAGCACCAGCACTGTCTTTTAGTTTCATAACTGTAGACACATTGACAGGAGCTGCCTCGTCCCCTCACTGTCATGCCCTCCCTGTTACAATGAATGAGCTTCATTCCCTCAAATCCTGAGCCAAAATGAACCTTTCCTTCTTTTAAAAAAAAGTCAGTTTTCATCACCTAAACTTAATCTCTCTCTTCTCGTCCCAAAGACAACAGATTAAGGTATATTTAGCTTGGATCTGGTCAGATCTCAAAGTTTTTCAGTTGATTATACTTCATTTGGGAGAATTAATTTTATATACTAATAATACTTGTGATTTTTTTCTGGTATTGTCATTACTCAAGTTCTTTTATGACAGTGTTGAAAAGACAGTGCCTTTCCTGTTTAATGCCTCTCACTTTAATATATTCATACATTTTAATACAGTTTGATAGTTTCCAATCAATTGAAAAAATTTCTCTTTGACAAGATTTGTGTTTATCCATCAGTCTGAGAATCTGTTATGTACCAAAGTGGTTTTAAAATGCCCTAGAATAAGGGTTGATGATATAACTCATGGTAGAGTATTTGCCTAGCAAGTATGGTCTTGAGTTTTAACCCAGCACTGCAAAATGAAACATGCCCTAATACAGCCTGAATTATTAAGATCAAAAAACACCTTAACATATCAAAAGCCTGGGATTGAAACAAACTGAATCAAAACTCTAACCTGGTTTTGATATATAAGGTTTATATATGACTTTTATATTCCTGGAACTGGGATGATACACCTTTCAGTATTAAAAACAAAAACTGGAGGCTGGAGAAAGACTGTTTACTTTACAAGTATGAGGACCTGGGTTTGAATCCCAGGACTCCATACAAAAAGCCAGGTATGGCTACATGGCCTCTAATCTCAACATTGGGGGATAGAGACAGGAGAATCTTGAGAGGCTCCTCCCTCCATCCCATAAAGTTGGAACTGGTATGAAGGATTGATAGGAAGGAGGAGAAAGAATGTACTTTGACTATCCCACAGATCTTACATGATAAACTGCCCCTGAAACCTACTGAGGCAGTTTCTGAGCATTTTTGACTATTAGTCAAAGACTGCAAAACCATAGTATCAACTTTTAAAATGCAGTGAAAGAATGCTAGGTATTCTTTCAAATGGAAAAATGGAAGAAGCAATAATTTTTTTACTGGAGTTATATTAACCAGTAGTCTCATATTTGACTTCAAAAATGCAATTCTGTAAGCCTGTCTGGTATGGTTTTATAAAAAGCAGCAGTAAATAACAAGGAAGCAAGTAGAAAGAAGTAGATACCCTGCTCTTAATAGCCTCTGCTAACCACATGGCTTGTCTTATTCAAGAAGAACACTGTCCACATCAGTGTACTCCTTTTCAAAAGCAGTGTATCTCTACCACAAGTTAAGAAGGCTTAATCAATAACCAGAAATCTGACCCTTTATGATAATTTATCTCTTTTCTGGGAAAAGCAGGAACAAACCCAGCACTCACATGGCAGCTAACAATCATTCATAACTCCAGCTCCAGGGGATCTGATGCCCTCTTCTGGACTCTGTGGGCTTTGAACAACACAGGTACACTTACATACATGCAGGCAAAACACTCATACACACAAAATAAAAATAAACAAATAATAAATAAAAATTTAATTTGAGTTCCTAATCCTAGTTAACAGATTAGAAAGTATAAGTCATGTGATGGATGGGGCAAAGGGAGACCTATTAACATTTTTCTTTCAGTTCGTTCTACCTGTTTTAGTGTTCCTGAGTTGATTTATTTGGGGGAGGGCAGGGTTGTTTAAGCTGCATATTCTACTCCAGTTTATCTGTGAACTCTAGCTCTGTGTTCGGAGATTCAGATATATGAGACTTTACTAAAAACGAATTTGTATTTCCCACTCGCAGTCATGAAATGCCAAAGTGGTTTGAAAATGCCCTAGAATAAGGATTGATGATAAAACTTAATGGTAGAGTACTTGCCCAGTAAGTTTCAATCTCAGGAAACTTACAGGAATTGGTAGTTTAAGTCAAGATTTAGGTATCCATGTCTCTTGCAGTAATACTTTGACAACAGACATTCAACAAATTATAATTATTAATAGGCTATTATCAACATTCAGCATGTTTCAAAGATAGGTACCTTGGTAATGTAAGATAACTTAAAAATTCAGTTATACCAAGGAAAGTTGAACTCTGACTGAATAAAATAATTTTTCATTAAAAAAATCTTTTGATAGGTAGAAGTACCACATTCATATATTTTCTATGAAAATAATATAAAAGTCTCTTAACAGTGTTATAATCACAATCCTTTTTACTTATTGAAAAGATTATTAAATATGGTAAGTAATGAAACCATAAATATTTCTGGTATATACTTTACATTTTAAATAAATATAACATTATCTGCTCCAAAAAAATTATAAATGGATTTAAAGCTAATGAATCATGAAATATTTTATTGAGTTACAAGTGAACCAAATGGTCATACTTATTTTAACACCTGGAAAAAGTCAGGATAAGCACAGCTGGCTGTTGGCTTGTCACACATTCCTAAGTTTACAATTACTACTAGTGTTCTCAAAGCAAGTCCAATGACAAACAGTTGCAGGTGGCTGAGATGCTCGTCTGCAGAAACAGCTTTACTCAGCAAATCTAATAATGTATCAATAATAACACTTACTTTAAAAAGCACCCGTATTTAACAAGGGCAGTTTCTAAACGTTTTGTTAAAAATTATTAAAGAATGCTTAGAACTTCTAATAAGGAATTCATAAATGCTATTCTCATTTGAAAGAAGTCAGAAAATCAAAGAACATTTAAGAATACTGTCAAAGAAAAAATTGATCTGTTAAATTAAAATGTAGTTATACGGAGTCTTTTGTTCCAGAAATAGCCACGTGCTTCTGTGATGAGGGCTGGCTATTCTGTTCATGCTGTAGAGCATTATAATCTAGAGGAATCTAGATCTAGAGGCTCTCCCAGAGGAGGAAAAGACATAATTTTATAAAATCACTTTTATGTCTTAAAATTATAAAATGTTGTTACCATATTATATTTAATGTTTGTTTTATATAATTGTGTTTGAAATCTTAAGTATACAGAATTTTATAGATATCATGTAAAGAATGATAAAAATGAATATTTATATAACAGCATTCAGTATAGAAAAAATAATCTGACCATGGAAGCCTCATGAACTCCTTCCTGAATATAAACTTCATCTGCCCCTCATAGATAATCACTGTTCTCAACTTTATTCATTTCATTTGCTTGCTCTTCTTTAGGGTTGTACCACAAAAAGCCACACCCCAAATCAACTTATTGCTATTTGAGCATTCTGAGACTGGTATTAATAAAAGAATACTATACTATAGATAGTCTGTTTATTCAATATGGTCTTGCTAAGATCTATCCAGGTCCTTGTATGTGACTATAATTCATGGGTTTTGTTGCTGTTGTTTGGTTGGTTTTAGTTTTTTGAAACAGTGTTGCTCTGTAGCCCCAACTGTCCTGGAACTTGCTATGTAGACCAACCAGGCTGGCCTGTATCTCACAAAGACCTGCCTGCCTCTGCCACCCAAGTGCTGGGATTAAAGGTGTACACCAGCCATCATGCCTGGCTTTTCCCCTCCTATTTATGTATCTATTTATTATTTATTATGTGTATAAGTGTTTTGCCTGCATTGTGTAAATGTACCCATGTGTGCAATGCCCACAGAGGCCAGAAGAGGGTGTCAGATCCCATATAATTGGAGTTAAGAATGGTTGTTAGCCTCTACGTGTATGCAGGGAACCAAACCCAGGTCCTCTGCAAGAGCAGCCAGTGTTTTTAATTATGTACTCATCTATCTAGCCCTTAATTTATGTTTTAATTTTAATGTATAACATTCCATGATGTAAAAATACAATATATTTATCCATTCTGTTGGTGGACATTTGGTCTGTTTCCAACTTCCTAGTACCTCTTTGTTCAAGTTTCTTGCTAGTTTTCCACTGGAGTTGTGTTCTTAACTGATGAGTAAGCATTCTTTAAATGTTCTGGTCAGTGGTACGTTACAAATGTCTTTTCACAGTGGCTTGTCTTTTCACCTCTTTTATATGTTTTTTGATGGATGTGTTCTTTATTTTAATGTACACTACTTAACTTTTCCTTACTCAAAACTATTTTTCAGAGTGTTATCAAATATGAAGAAGTCTTGCTATAAGAGGTGAAATATCTTAGAGAGTAGGAAAACATCATTGTTCTATCACAGAACAATATATTTTTACTGAATTTTACTGAGCTTCATATGAAAAGCTCTGCCTGAGACAAAAGCTACTTAAACGATTGGATGATAGACAATAAATTAGTTTGCGAACTAGTAAATTTGGAGCTGCAAAAGCACATGTCTGAAAACTTTTCTGTAATCGATCACTTAGCTGTTACAAACTACAATGACTGTTGGGACACATTTGTAACATTTGAGCTAATAGTGGATAAATGTGATGCCTTCTGTTTACCAAAAAAGATATGCATGTGCATAGCAAATTTCTGTACTATGGGAGTAAGAGTGGGAGGAAAAGGCTGACTTTTTTTTTTTTTTTTTTTTACTTTTCACATCCTATTTTTTCTGTAATATGTGAACACTACATTGTGACCACGGATATACTTTACAATGAAATTCATAATATAATTCTATTTAAACTAAAATTATTATAAGCATATCACTAAGTTTTAGTATATATAGTTGAAATCTATGATTTTGCTGTAGTGTGGCACAGACTAATTTTACATCTGCTTATAAGGTTTGGGAGTTTTACAAATGCTCTTGAAAACACATGAATAAAATCAATTATAGATGGTGATCAGTACCAGCTGAAAAATGTCCCATTCATCTTAATAATTTGGGTGGTGACTGGAGAGATGATAGTTCAGTGGTTAAGAGCACTGGCTGCTCTTGCAGAGGACCCAGGTTCGATTCCCAGCAACCACATGGCAATTAGAAAGTATCTGCAACTCCAGCTCCAGGGGATCTGATGCCTTCTTCTGACCTCTGTGGGCATTGCACACTTACATACATGCAGGCAAAACACTCATACACATAAAATAAGAATAATAAATAAAATATTAAAAATAATTTTGGAAGATCTTTAAATGGATTGTAGATGCTATCATTTCTAAAATGGGGAAGCAGAATATATCAGGACTAGAATTCCTATGTGAACATTTGCCTATATATGTAAATTTTGAACATACAAATTAATTTCTTGTAAAAACAAGACAATTAGCAAAGCAAATGCTAACGACAGTGTTCACTGTGACTCTGATCTAGTGTGCATTTGACACTTGCTCAGGTCTGTGCTTTCTGGGTGTTTTCACTTTAAGATATTTATAATGAATTCAATTTTTAAACATTCCCAGTGGAATTATTTAGCAAAGATATGAAATCCACTTTGAAACTTCTCCTTCTGCTTTGTTATAGGATAATATTTACGACACTTTTTGTGTTCTCAACTCATATCCCAAGAATTTCTAGCTCAGTAGGTGAAAGAGAAATTTCCTAAAGGTCAAAGACATTAGCATGAGGTAGAGATTATAATCACTCAAACAACAGTAATAAATACACAGAACAGCACAGCTGCAGGTTCTAATCTGAGCAACGATGCACAGATAATTTTTGATTATAATGTTCAAAACACTGTAACATTCTAATTCTTCTGAGATACGTGAACAGATGGCAAGGAAAAACATAAAGTCATTTAGGATAAAAATGATATAAAAAGTGCTATTTCTAACACACACACATATATATTTACTTCACATTCTAACACAATGTAAATTAAAATTTATTATTGTTTTCTTCTATAAAAATATGAACAAATCAGAAAACAAACTTGGCTAAAACATGAATTCTGATCTTAATTTTAAGATTAGAGCTGATGTAAATTCACATAGTACATGTGTTATTTGCAAATGTATCATAATGTGACTTAGAGCCAGTGACAGAAGGATGTAGATATGTTAAACGATTGTCTTACTATGAGAAAATAAGCTTTGGTGGTGTAGACATACCTCTTGTAGCCTAACCCAAAAGATAAGAGACAAAAGCCTTGGGAGATACTCTTTCTATTTCAAGAAATTACTGATATGCACTAGATCTTTTCTCCTTCCCCTAATCTCCATTCCCCAGCCTTGATGCTCATTTCACTGTTCTCTCTTCATCGGACATCCCTTGTTTAACATACACCCTCAAATCTTTTCCTATCACCTTGAATTCTTCCTAACCTTCTAACAATGTTTTACTTTTGACAAATCATGTGCCAGATTCATTCATCTAACATTGCAAACAATACAAAAGCTTAATGGTTAAGAGCTAGAGGCCAGCTTGACTTCAGTTTGCATCTTGGCTCTGTAAGTCATCAGTCATTAGACCTTAGGAAAATAAGCTAAATTCTGTTCATCACTTTCCTCATCTGTGAAAATATGAGTGTTAGAAACACCACTTAATAGATTATTTGGATGAATGAGTCGATTAATCAACTAACCAACCAATCAATCAATCCATATAAAGTCTTAAACGGTGTTGAACTTGGAAGAATCATGTGAGTATAAATTGCTTTAGTATAATTACTGTTATAAAAGTACCTATGTTCCAAACATTCTGCTATATATTTGGATTATATTAGTGAACTAGATAGATAAGACTTTCGAGAAAGCCTTTCGGGATGCAACTTGTCTCCATTTTTCCTATCCCAGATTCTTAGCCTAGGGGACAAAGTATCTTTGACTATGAAGGCTACAACAGATAGCAGTAGGCACAAAATATGTTAAAGCTTAACCAGATGGAAAGATGTACTCCTGAGGCTGGCAGATAATAAAAGTCACCTGATTGGTTATTTAAAGTTTCTGCTGACAGTAAATCTTGTCCTTGATTTTAACATTAATTTTTTTCCACTTCGGCCCCTCTCTCTGTCACTATAGCATAAAAGTTTCAAGTCCTAAACCGGTACAACTAGAAGGAAAGTGTTTATAATGAAGGCGCCCACTCAAGGGAAAAATACTTTGTTTTGCTTGTTTTATTTCTTCAATTCCAAAATGGGCTGGTTTGCAAGATAGGCAGCTCATATTTTATGAGTTATCACTGATTACCTCACAGCAAAGAAAGATGCCTTTTTCTTGTGCAAAGCAAGAAAAACTCTCTTTTACCTTACTTGGCTCTGTGGCTGAACCTAAGAACTAAATACGCAGGGAACCTAAAAGGAAGATAGTTTGCTTTTTAGTAAACCTGTTTGTATAGCCCCAAGAGGGAATAAGAGTGACTCTCTTTAGATGTTTATCCCTGGTGGGGGTGTTTGGGGAACTATTTTAAGACAGTGAAATATAGGCAACACTATTGGACTGATCACACACTTACCTCCCTGTTCTTAAAATTTGCCTTTTGAAGTACTTAAGTATTTATTACAGATGGAATAAGGAAGATGGTGCCATGGAGATACTGAAAGATGAAAACTCATAAAGATAAACTAAGATGTCCTCTACTGAAGTCAAGGGAGCAACCTAATACTGGCCAAGTCTAGCTTGATGGTCTGAAAAATGGCAGATGAGATTGAAAATAACATACCCAACTCCTTTAAACCTCCCTAGTCTACAAGAAACTGAAGAAATGACCCACAAAAGCTCCATAGCAAACTGCCACTTCCACTGCTAGGGCATGAAATACAGTAAATAATTAAGTTATCACAGTTGTCAGGGGGCTATCATTGTACAGGGACAGACAGCTAAAATAGCAGAGGCTCATAAACATGCAGTCCCAACTTGAGAATAATCAGGAGACAGCTGAGCTCTCAGGCAATCACTGTACTCTGCTCTTGATAAGAAGATGACAACTACAATTATGATAATTAGAATAAAACATTTGTTAGGTGATAAGTGGTGTTTAAGTGATTTACATAGATTAACTCATTTAATCCACATAACTTCATAAGATAGGTTCTATTGTTGTCTATTTTAAATGTAGAGAGGCTGACACCCTGCCCTTAAATGGTAGACTTGGATTTTAAGCAGGGAATGGACCAAGAATTAAAGACCATAAATAAGTTTGTAGTAGGTAATACAGACTACAGAAGTCCAGAGGTCAGGTGAGATAAAATACTTCAACCAGAGGTAATGAGGGTCAGACACTCTTCAATGTCAGGTCAATATATAATTTAAAAAATATATATTTTATTATTTTTATTTTATGTGTATGATTGTATGGCCTGCATGTGTATAAGTGCACCCTGTTGTGCAATGCCCTTGGAGGTCAGAAGAGGGTGTAGGATCCCCTGGAACTGGAGTTACAGAAGGTTGTTAGCCATGATGTGGGTGCTGGGAACTGAACCTGGGTCCTCTGCAAGAGCAGCCAGTGCTCTTAATTGCTGAGCCATTTCTCCAGCCCCCTCCCAATATATAACTGTAATCACGTTGAGGGACTTAGATCGTTAGTGAGAAGAAGAAAGGGCAAAAAGGAAGGAGAACTGCACACACTTCTATACATAATACATTTGTTACCCTATACTCAGATTTGGCTTTCAAAGTACTTTTTGCCAAAGGACTAAAGAGCCTAAAATAAAATAAAGCTATATAAGAACTCAAAAATATGAATGAATTCTTATGTTATCTTAAGCAAAGTGTTTTTCTAAGCCTAACAACAAAAAATTTACAAAAGAAAAAATAGATTTTTTAAAATAAAAAATATATTCCTATAATAAGACAAAAGTGACTGAATTAAAGCACTGCAGGATCCTGTTATGTGTACTGTGTTAATGTCATATGTGTCTTTACAAGGGAACATTTAAAAATAAGGAGCCTAATAGAACACTCATAAGTTTAAAGTGTTTATTAGGGAGAGTAAAGATGCATGTACATATTTTGCTATATATACGTAAGAGCTCATAAGAGTGTAGGCTGAAAATGGGACATCTATATCACTGCCACACTCAAGGCTCAGGGACTATTGTGAAGAAGGGTCAGAAAGATTGTAAGAGCCAGATATCAGAGAGAACCCGTGAAAAAGTGTCATCTGGACATGACATGACACTGCCCTCGTGAATTCACAGCAACTCTGGTTGCCTGCACAAAAACTGCAGAAGATCAAGTCAGTCAATATTCTATCACAGAGCTGCAAAGTGTTCACAAACTGCTACTCCTAACTGATGAGTTATGGACAGTTGATGGCTTCTAATGGGGGATGGTCAGTTCTCTTTAAGGGTATGGCCCCACACCCAGGAGCATATGGGCAGCATAAACTGGACTCGGTTATTGAAAAAAACACACGAAGTCAGGAGGGGTTGGAAAGTGGGGTGGTTGGATCTAGAAGGAGTTAGGGAAAGTAGTAGGAGTTAATATGATCAAAATACATTATATGAAATTCTCAAAAATTAATAAAAACATTTTCTTAAAAAAGAAAAAAGAATACATGCTGAAATATTCACTGCAAGTATTTCTGGGAAATAGAATTACAAGTAAATTTTATGTTAAACTCTATATTACCTGAAGTTTTAGGTGGCATACATATTACTGTAAGAAGTTTATTTTTTTTAATTTTTAAAAAATTGTTTAGATAGCCAGGCGTGGTGGCGCACACCTTTAATCCCAGCACTCAGGAGGCAGAGGCAGGTGCGGATCTCTGTGAGTTCCTGGTCTACATAATGAGTTCCAGGACAGCTGGGGCTACCGGGAGACCCTGTCTCAAAAAGACCAAAACAATTGTTTAGTTTTTATTTTATGTGTATGAGTGTATTGTACGCATGTGTGTAAGTGTACCTGTGTCATGCAATGCCCGTGGAGTCAGAAGAGGGAGTTAAATTCCCCTGGAACTGGAGTAATGGACAGTTGTTAGCTGTCATGTGGGTGCTGGGATTTGAACTCAGGTCCTCTGCAAGAGCAGCCAGTGCTCTTAACCCCTGAGCCATCTCTCCAGTCCCAGTAAGAATAAGAACAAGTTTATTTTTTTATAAAAGTTTAAAGAAGATAGAGATTTATACCTAATCTATGGCAAAAACAAAGCTATAATAAGACTTGGCAAAAACTGACTTCTAATAACTGAATTATTTTTTCTATTAACTTTCAGGATGCTATTTGATAGCATATGGTAGAGTTAATCATGCCATAGATTTTAAATTGCTCCAATTTGTATCAATTAAATCTATACTTTATTACCTTTAATAAAGTAATTTTTACATACTGCCTACAATGCCTTCTTCACTATGATAATGCCAATAAGAAAGGTACTTTTATACATTAACTATTTCATAATTCAAACCTCCCACCAAATCGAGCTGACATAAACCAACAGTAGTGACTTTTGTCAAATCTGTAGTCAAGAATCTCCATAACACAAAGTTACTTCTTCAGATCTCTTTATGAACATCTTATTGAATTTTTGTGTATTTCACATAATAGATCTTAATCAATTTAGACCCCCTCCTCCATCTGCACCTATTTCATTGCTCCCCCCACTGGATTTCATGTATTCTGTCATATATGTTAAGGCCTATCTGGTCAAGCATTTGTGCCCAGATGTCCCTTGGTACAAGTTCATCCACTGGAGTCTAGTCAGCCTATCTAGAGCCACTTCCTTAAAGATCTACTCTCCCTCACACCAGAGTAACTATTGCTGATAGTCCTTCTGCTAAGGTTGGGGCCTGCTGCCATTTCCCCAGTTCTATGCTGGGGTTTTGCCTGATTGAGTCAGCATGGGTCTTGTGCATGCTGGTACCATTTTTGCAAATTCTTATAAGCAGATTTCCAGAGGCTTGAAAGTCTCTGTTTCCTGAGGTTCATTGCACCAACCCTGGCTTTTTCTATCTTTCTGGCCCCTCTTCCACAATGGGCCCTGAGTCATGGGTGGGTGAGGTTTAATATAGGAGTTCTATTCCGGGACAGCCTCAATGGGAAGGAACTCATGGGTGGCACTGTAATTATAGCCAAATACACATGGCTGGGAGAGGTCATAGATCCTAGAGAAAATCCTATCTATGTCATATCTCTAAACAAATGAAATTTCTTACTGTATGCTAAATATGGATCCCTAATATTTACAGACAAGTATACCATACGCCACTCATCAAAGATGCTTCTTTTGCAACAGATGGAGGCTATTACAGAGTTCCACAACTGGTCACACACAGAGAACATATGTCTGAGAGATGCCTAGCCCTAAGTGACACATCTATAGTGGAACCTCTACACCTAAGACTCATGGACCATAGTGGAACAGGAGGGTAGAGAGAATACTAACACAACTCTTAACTCTCACCAGTGAAGCTTCCTCATACAACAGAGTACAGTGCACACAGAAGGTCAAGTTTTAGAGAATAAGAGACTACTTCAAATTTCTATGTTTTCAATAAAGGTAATGCTCTTGTTCTACCATCAACAAAGTATGTACTTTTGAATAATGAGAATAGGTTTTTCCTTCACACAAATTTGAAAACTCTGGTTAGAAATTTAAAAATCACCAAGCATTAGCCAATTTCACTTGCATACGATTAAACCTATAATTGTCATTTAATGATGAAAATGGTAACTCACAGCTAACATTTTTGAGTGCTTATTATGCTCCAGAAATGATACTGAGAATTAGATTTTTGCCTGCCATTAAACTACAGAGAAAAATTAGGTTTTAAGATTCTGGAGCTAGGGCTGGAGAAATGGCTCAGCAGTTAAGAGCACTGGCTGCTCTTGCAGAAAACCTGGATTTGATTCCCAGCACTCACATGGTGGCTAACAACTGTTTGTAACTCCAGTCCAGGGGAATCCAACTCCTCTTTTGACCTCCGTGGGCATTGCACCACATGGGTACACTTACACACGTGTGGGCAATACACTCATACGCATAAAATAAAACTAATAAATTTTTTAAAAGATTCTGCATCTAGCCCAAGATCATGTGACTAGTATTGGCTGCAAACCTATATTTGGTGGCAGGCAGAGTACCATGTACCTATGCATTAAATATTTTTGTCAAATGTAGCCACAAATATTGCTATATTAAATAGAGATATTTTAAGAGCTATCAAAATGGCTCAAGAATATATAGTTATGATGTTTTACTGCCTAATAAGCCATGTTTGCAAACTATTGAGAATCAATAGTATGCAAAATTATCCAGAAAGTAGGCTCATACATATCAAGCCAAATAAATAGCCCATGTTCATTCTATTAGGTGCAGATGGGACAGTGAGTGCTTCAACAAATGCTCCTAGACTATCGGGTTGCAAAGCAAAACCCTCTTTTTAATACAGATACGGGGCTGTAGAGATGGCTCAGCAGTTAAGAGAACTGACTGCTCTTGCAGAGGACCTGGGTTCGAGTCCCAGCACCCACATGGCAGCTATGAACTGTCCTTAACTCCAGTTCCAGAGCCCTCTTCTGACCTCCGCGGCATTGCACAACATGGGTGCACTCACATACATGTAAGCAATACACTCATACACATAAAATATTAAA
>NW_008340588.1:7373495-7378055 GCF_000622305.1 Nannospalax galili
ATAGATGCTTCCATGTATGACAATACACACCTGTTCATCCCAGTTACTTCGGAGAATAAGATGAAAAGATCACTGGACCCTAGGAGTTTGAGACCACCTGAGGAATACTGAGAACCTGTCTGGACATAGCATAGCACAACAACCATGACAACACAAAACAAAGATGCTGCTTGAATTATGGGGGAGCTATGTCCCAATAGATCCCCCATGAGTTGAAGATATTAAGTTAAAATGCATCTAATATACTTAATCTGCTGAACATTGTAGCTTAGAAACAGTGTATTGTAGAATATGGGTTGTTCACTCTTATGATAGTGTGTCTGCTTGGGAGTTGTTCTCACTGCCACTGCCTGGCATCATAGAAATATTTACTAAATGTGGCTAGTCCAGGAAAATGTCAAAATTCAAAATCAATTTCCACTGAATATAAACTGCTTTCATACCATAATACAGCTAGAAAAGTATAAGTTATCATCAGTAAAGAACTGTCTGTATACGTCTCTTAAAAGCTAAGAATTAAAGCCGAGTGTTGGGGAATACGCTCATAATCCTAGCATTTGAGAGGCTGAGGTAGGAGTATTGAAGAAGACTCTGTCTCAAACAAACAGCAAACAATAAACTAGGTATTTAGGAAACATTTTCATGGAACTATCTTTGAAGGTTCTTAGCATCTAAAAAATAAACATATGTAAAGTCAGAAGAACAAGTATTTTTTGAATGCTACATTTATGGTACTTTATACTACTTCTTACATTCTTGCAATCCTGTAAGGTTTCTAGTTTACAAAATCATAGATTTTAGAGTTAAGACCACCTAGTCCAATAAGTTCATTTTTACAAAGGAGGAAATGTATAAAAGGCCCAGAGAAGTTGGAGCAGTTTCTCTGTGACTATTTTGTGAATTAGAGATCCCTAGCCTTCTTGATGTCAAGTCCCAAACTTACTAACCCATCATGCCTTCATTTCATCATCTTCATTCACTCTGTATATAAGATTTCTGTATCCCCAAGCAAACACTTCAGTGATGCCACTCATGCACACTGAGGAAGTTAAGTCCAAATATATTCACGTGTGTGTGTGTGTGTGTGTGTGTGTACACATGTCTGTTTCTGTGTATGTGTCTGTGTATGCATGAATGTGCACAGGTGCATGTGAGTGTGGAGGTCAGAAGACAACCTTCGGAGGCATTCCTCAGGTTCTGTCCACCTTTATATTTTTTGAGACAAGGTCTCTTACTGGCCTGGAATTCACCAAGCAGTGAACCCCAGAGATCTGCCTGTCTCCATCTCCCTTGTAAGTGTGTACTGTCATGTGACTTTTTTCATGTGAGTTCTGATGGGTTTTAGGGATTGAACTCAGGTCTTCTTGCTTTCAAGGTAAGCACTTTACTGACTATGCCATCTTCCCGGCCCTGTATCCAGGCATGTTCTTAAGTGGATGACTGCTTAATATTTACCCTAACTGTACACTGGTCAGGAGTAACTTTAGAATAAATCCTCTCCTAATGTAGAAAGTATAGATTATTAGCTGCCATATGTACAATGTAAAGGACTCTTGGTTACTGATTTATAAATTTATAATACACTTTCACATATCCTAGCTGATGACTCTCAACCATATATAGATACATATATATATACAATTATATATACATATACTTTATTATATATACATATTTTATTAGGGTATGGCATTCATTCAACTGAAAGTTTTGTGGAGTTTTAGTTTATGATTTTAAACAATACACAAGAACAAAAACAGTTTTTTGAAAACATCATGATCATGCTGTTGAACTGACTTATAAATATTTATGTTTATGCTCAGATTTGTGCTGGTCTCAATTTTGGTCAGAGAAGCTTCTTTTCTGTGGTGGATAGTGGTTGATGCAGAGACTCAAAACTAGTCAAAGTGTTGAGTATAAGAAATTGTGAGTTCTCAGTTGTGGGTAGGTCATCTATATCAACCTCTCCCCAACCATGGCTCCAGTAACATTGTAAAAGGAGGCCCAGAAAGAATGTGAGAACTGGTGGATGGGGAGGAGAGTTGTGAAATTATGGCTGTAGAACATGACATAGCTGTTGCACATATCAACTCTTGTTGCTACCTGCACAAGATCAAGACAGTCAAAATTCCAGCAGATGGTCTTTCCGCCATCTTTCTGCGCCACCATCATGGTGCGAATGTCCTGGCTGATGCTCTGAAGAGCATCAATACCAAGAGAGGCAAATGTCAGGTCCTCATCAGGCCATGCTCTAAAGTCATCGTCTGCTTCCTGACAGTGATGATGAAGCATGGTTACATTGGCGAATTTGAAATCATTGATAATCACAGAGTTGGGAAAATTGCTGTGAACCTCACAGGCAGGTTAAACAAGTGTGATATGATCAGCCCCAGATTTGACGTATAGCTCAAAGACCTAGAAGAGTGGCAGAAAACTCAGTTCCAATCCCGACAGTTTGGTTTCATTGTACTGACCACCTCAGCTGGCATCATGAACCATGAAGAAGCAAGGCAAAAATAGACAGGAGGGAAAATCCTGGGATTCTTTTTCTAGTGATGTAAAACATATGTATAAATAAAATGCCTCAGGGGACTCTGGGGAAAAAAATCCAGCAGATGGAGGAGAGGCCCCCAGGCCCCACCACTCACAGGGGAGCTATTGGTAATCAATAACTGCTGAAGAATGGAGAGTCATTCTTCATTGGGAAAGTGACTGGTAGTAGGTTGTCCATGCCCCAGTAGATGGCCCCATACCCATGTGCATATGGGCAGCACTAACTGGATTCAGGGGGTATTAATAACAAATAAAAAAATATACCTTTGTGATCAGGACATAATGAACCCATTATAATCAGTTTATGTGAATAGAACTCAGGAAGGACTTGGTTGGAAGACTCATAAGGTTGTAAGTAATCCCAGGTAGGGCATAAAGTCATTGGAAGGCTGTATTGAGTCAGGAATTGCTTCTAGGACAGCCTACTCACCCAGCTCTTGGCAGGCAGCATCAGCTCTTGTCTCTTGGCAATAGTTCTTTCGTTCTTACCCACATAGACCTTTCCAGAAAACTCATTGAGGTCCTCATAACATGTCAACTGGCTTCCATAAACTCAGTAAGTTAAACAAATAAACAAACAAACTCATAAACCCATGCACAATCATTACTGTAACCAAAGTACAGAACATATGCATCATCCAAACAGTTCCTTTGAGCATCTTCGCCATCAAATCCTCCCTCCACTTTGGGTGCCTGGTAACCACGCAAAGCTTTCTATAACTGTTGAGCAGTTTGTATTTTCTAGAACTTTTTGTAATTGGCATAGTGTGGCTTTGGTGTAGGCTTCTTTGACTCAGCATGATGCTCTTCAGATGTGTATCTGTTGTTCCTCTCTTAGTCGATGATTCCTTTTTATTGCTAGGCAGTGTTTCTCACTATATTACTATACCAAAAAAATAATTTTTAAGAACTTCATCAACAAAATATTTGTTGACAATGAGTTTTTTCTCTTGTTATGCAAGTGCCTATAGTATCCTCAGTTACTTCTGGCTTTACAAATCCTAAAATATTACTACCTAAACTTTAACAGAAAAATGTTCGGTAACCTTTGAGTAGCAGAATATTCATAGCCTTGGAGACTCTCGAAGGTTACCTTAGAACTACTGACTCAGAATCCAGATTTTTAAAATACAGTTGTGACTAAATTGCATGCATGTCAAAATATGAAAAGTAAACATTGGCTTATAAGTCTAAGAAGAATAAAATACATATTATATATTCAAAATATGTGTGAGCACATGTGTATGTGGTGACTACAGAGACAAGCCAACATACTCATTCATGCTTTTGACTTTCAGAAAATGATTGTTACCTACGATAAGCTGAAAATATGGAGACATATACATGTTAAAAATTGTAATTGTTACTTTAAAATTGTCTTCTTTCAGTATAAAACTGTCATTATTTTAAAACCTTAGTGTATAAAATGATTTTTAAAAGTTCCCTGTCAAAGCATTTTCCAAAAGAGCTAAGGTAGCACAAATAAAATCTGTTGTGTCTTCTCCACACAGATGCACCAGTGATTACCAGAGATTAACAGATGATCGTCTTCATGCATGTGATCAACAAGACCAAAAGGTCACCGCGGTTTTAGTTTACTATATGCTATGAAATTATTGCAGCAGGCCTACTTAGCATGGGCTTTCAATGCCATCCGCAGCTGTAGTCAAGAACAGAGAACTTAAATTACAAATCATTCTATTCAGTACCTATTAGATATATATCTGTAACACAAATATTTTCTCTTCTTTGAGGAAAAAAATACAACTTCAAAGCCAAAGCCAATGAATTTTATATTATGTTTTTAAAATTTGCTATAAAGCATCACGAATAGCATTTTCTTGCTAAACTCAACCATTTAATCACATAATCTCATTGCTATGGCCATTCTATGTCTCCAAGGCCACACTTGAAATTTAATTATATTTATATATTTAATGTTTAGTTTTACTGATTTAATTCTATCAATTCCAAGTTGCTACTTAAGGCTAAGTAAAAGCCTTAAAT
>NW_008340588.1:7378133-7401576 GCF_000622305.1 Nannospalax galili
ATTCTTTACAAGAAGCAACAATATGCAAAATACTTGCTTTGTATTTGGTGATTTTATTTTATTTATTTATTTTTTAATATTTCATTTATTATTTTTATTTTGTATGTGTGGGTGTATTGCCTGCATATGTATGAGTGCATGGCCCACATGTATGTAAGTGCACTCATGTTGTGCAATGCCTGTGCAAGTCAGAGGAGGGCATCAGCTCCCTTGGAACTGGAGTTAGAGACAGTTGTTACCTGCTGTGTGGGTGCTGGGAATTGAACCTGGTCTTCTGCAAGAGCAGTCAGTGCTCTTAACTTCTGAGCCATCTCTCTAGCCTGTATTTTGGGATTTTAATGAAAAGATCCCATAGAAAGAAAATCATTAAAAAAAATCATTCCTTCATTAATAAATACTGTACTCTCCATTTACATAAAAATTAAGTAATAATCTCAGAAGCATCATAGGACCTCTTCATAGATTAGGTCTTTTAGGTTTCTTTCATGCTATTTGGAAATATGTACATATATAGAGCTAAAGTATTTGGTCCTCTTAAACCCTTCAGAGCTTTACCTATATTTGTCCTACTTTGGAAAGTGATAGTTGTTTGAATGGTTTTATTAGGAAAGCTTATCAGAGTGAAACAAGTAACATGAAAATATGTAATTTTTGTTACTGTTTGAAGTCCCACTAATATTTATTACTAATTTAAAAGACAGACTTGAATTGTGAAAGCATATGCTATAAGATCTATTTTTAAAGCAAGAAACTATTAATCATAGGAAAAGTCAAACAAATAAGAGGGGCCATATTTAAAATCAATGTACTCTAGAAAATATATAAGGAGTTAAAAAGATTATACAATACTAAAAATTAATAAATATAAAAGACACTCAAAAGCTCTAGGTTTAAATAAAAGTGATTGGTGAACCTACACAGCATGATGTAATAAGCTCTGATTCACAAAAGTCAATCAATAGAATGTTTTATTCTGAAAGAAACTTTTTCAAATTTCTAAGGCAAAAGTGGAAATCAAAATTATTAATGATGTATGAGCCAGAAAACTAGAGTAAAAGCCAATTACAACCATGGAATCTGCATCTGTTCATTACAACTTTGTCACTTTTCCAGAATATGAGCCTAGGAAGTTTTTTACAAATGACGTAAATGGAAATGTGTTTAGAAACGGCTAAACAATGTGTGCAACATGCAAAAAATGTGATGTTACAGCTAAAAAGGAATTCACTCTTCTTTACATTGCTATTTTTATAGATTCCTCCTGGTTCTATTTCTATGGACATTTTTCTCACTCTGTATAATTTTGTCATTAAGAGACTGACTCAACATTCTCTGAATGTTTGAAATTTCTATTATTTTTTCTAGCAGATTATGAAACATTTCCTACTAAGATGTATAGAGAAGCTCACCAAGAATTTAAATATCTTAGGGAAACTGTATTGAAGATGCTTGATAAGTATGTGATAAATATTCAGATGAGCACTCTTCTTAGAGTTAGTTCTAATTCATGAGCTCAGCTTTTTGAGAAATCAATGAATGTCCTAAAGTATGTGATATTTAGCTGAGTAGAAGCTGCCCAGATTAGTGAAAGAGAATTTCACTTTGGTGTTTAAAACAAATTAAAAACTGAAAAGAACAGTGAAGGAATCAGCCTACAGAAAATAAGCAGCTTCCTTAGAGGTCAGATAAGCATTTACCAAAGTGTGTTCCATGGTCCCTCAGAAACCGAGAAAAATGTGTTTATCATTAAATGAGATTCAAAATGCTGGGTATTCTCCCATCTCCAAGAGACTCACAGTGTATAATTAACATATTAACGATTCTGTAAGCAAGGCACAAAAAAGAACACAACTTGACTTTTGTACATGAAATTCCCTCTTCATTTTGAAATTTTCAACCCACATATTTTCCCACAGAAGACAAACTTGGAAATGTTTGGATAACTATAAATATTCAGGCATTACTGTCAAAAGTAAACAGAGCCCACATGTGAAAAATGACTAAGGAGAAAAACAATCTACAAGGACTGAGTATAAAAGAAATAGTGAGGTGAGCTCTGCCTAGGCTATTATTCATTCATTTAACAAATATTTACTGAGCCCTGGCCATGCCAAACATAATGACAGGCACTTGAGCAGTCTGAATTTTTCAGGATGCTGTGCACATTCCTACCTTTGCCCTGACATTAACAAAGGTTCTTAACAACAGCAATAAAAACACAAACACCATCATAAGATGAGCTTATCTCAAAACTAAAAAGTGAAGGAATGGTGAATGTTTGTCTAAATCAAACAGTGACAAAGTGAAGATAGCAAAAGCGTCCCGAGGGCTGGAGACAGAACTTAGTGTAGAGCCCTGGCCTGACAAGCACAAGGCTCTGGGGTTTGAGCACTAGCACCTAAAAAAACCCTTTGTTCACAGTAATGGTCATGGCATATAAGATAATCTAGAGATGAAACATGGCAATCACATGACAATTTTTTCTCTTTAAAATTACAGATATTTACTTTTAAATAATGCTTTTATTGATTCTTTGAGAATGTCATACAATGTGTTTTGAACAGACCCTCTTCCCAGCTCCTCTCAGATATCTTAAATATGTTTAAGATAGTCTATAAAAAATGATAAAGAATAATTCATACAACTTTTAAGTAAAGATTAATTCATTTATATATTTAGGTTTTTTGAGACATGGTCTCATGTTGCCCAGGCAGCCTTGAATTCTTTATGTAGTTGAGGATGACCTTGAACTAATCCTATTGCCTTTACCTTCCAAGTACTGGGATTATAGGCCTGTACTTCTACCACAACCAGCTTTAACAATATTGTTCCATTTTTATCAGGCAACATGTTTGGTCTGACTATAGATTAGAAAATCAGTAGGATCTCATCAGTCAAATCTGGGATAATTTGTCATCAAAATAACTAATGATGGTGATGGAATTTAAGTTTAGAATGCAAGAACCCATGAATCTCTACCAACAGGAGTGAATAAAGGAAAAAGGAAAGGTCTTAGAATTTCAACTAGGATAGATACTATAAATGTTTGAACTAGGAGGAAAAGTCCTCACCATTTGTCATGAAATAAATTCAAAGACTGAAGAATTAGCTCAGATTGAAGGGACCAAGGTAACCAGGACAACTGAATGCAACCAGAGATGCTGACCAAAATGAGAGCAGTTGGACATTTGGCAAAACTCTGAACATTTCTCCTATGATAGATATTAGTTGAAAAATATAAAGAAGGACTGGAGAGATGGCTCAGCATTTAAGAGCACTGGTTGCTCTTGCAGAGGACCAGGGTTTGGTTCCCAGCACCTACATGGTGGCTAACAACTGTCACTAACTCAAGTTCCAGAGATCCAACACCCTCTTCTGACTTCCACAGGCATTGCACAACACAGGTGCACTTACATGAATGCAAGAAAACACTCAAACATGTAAAATAAAAATAATAAAATGTTTTTAAAAAAGAAAAATATAAAGAAGATACATAAATAGTTAATATTGTATCAATATTAAAGTCCTACTTTCTAATTATGTAGGACATTAACATCTGGGTGAAGGAGCTACAACTCATTGCAAATTTTTTATAAATCAATATTTTAAATTTCAAAAAGAAAATGAAAAATCCCATTTCACAAATCATTATATTTCAAATTAAGATTGATTTTCAATAGACACTAAACCTCATTAATAAAAGTATCAGAGATAATGCATTTACAGAGTGCTAACAGCTCCTTTGAAGATACTGATTTTAAGGAGGAAAATACTTTCTCCCACTCCAGAGAAATCAGACAGATAAAAGAGTAATTAGGGAAACTTGGTTTCCCAGGCCTTCATACATAATCACATACAACTTTCCCCCCAAACTAATCTTGAGCAATAGGAAAGTCCAAATAAGAAGCATCTTATGAAATTACTAGCTTGACTATTTGAAAGACATATTAGTTCTGAAAAGCAATTACACATTGAAGAGTAGTTAAGAGCCAGCATAAGTAAACATATTTGAACCAGAAAAAAAAATGTTTTTTCTTTGGCAGAGGATATTTGTTGGATGACTGCTAAGATTTGCATGTGTAGGGAAGGGCTGAAGAGATGGCTACACTGTCTGCTCTTGCAGAGGGCCTGGGTCCTGTTCCCAGTACCCACATGGCAGGGGCCAACAATGTCCGTAAGTTGAGTCCCAGGGGATCTGACTCCCTCTTCTGGCCTCCACGGACGTTGCATACATATGGTGCACTTATATAATGCAGATAAACATTCATACACAAAAAATAAAATAATTTTTTTAAGTTTAACAACATTTGCATATTTAGTTACTAATGTAACTTTCTATAGTGACATGTATTCTCTGTCTATGCTCTTGACTAGAATAGCCATTGTATTACTGAGTGCTTGAAATACAGCACTTTCTAATTACCTAATTTTACTAATTTAAATTGAAATGGCCACACATGGCTAGTGGCCACTATAATAAACAGCACAGGTTTATAGATTAGGCAACAGTACTGTATTAATATTACTATCCTGATTTTGATACATATATTTAGATTTGTTCAAAGGAGCACACTAAAATTTTTAGAGATTAAGGGATAATAGTGTAACTCAAAAACTTTAAATGTATCAAAGAAAAGACAATGATAGTGCAGATGTAGAACACTGTAAACATTGACATTTGGAGAATATGGTTGAAATGTATACAGAATTTTTTGCATTATTTTTGTAAATCTATTATTTCAAATTAAAACTACAAGAGAAAAAACACTGGCACATCATTGATGGTATCACTACAATTTTTAAATATGAAATATTAATGAAATATATAATCATTACTGTATTTTTATTTTTTAAAAATGTGAATATTCAACTACTAATTTAATTTTTATAAAGAAAAACTCAAAGGAAGATTTCTCCTATCTGGCACTGTTTTTTGTTATATAAACTTCAGCTGCACACATGTATACATGTAGAGATACTGTATGTGTAATTTTTCAGTAGGCTTTTGAACTAATTAGTTTCCCTCTGGTTTTTAATGCCAGCTAAGTTTTATTTATCTCTCCTTTCTCCCTCCCTAACTCTCCCTCCTCTCCAGTTAAAGTATCCCCCATTTTTCTCCATTTCACCATTGATAATACCTGTCTCCTATGGTCGCCCCTCTCTTGAGCTCCTTCTTCCCCATTACCCTCATAGTACCTTGTATAACCCTCTCTATTCCCCTTCCATTTAACTATGCCCCATTTTACCATTTCCCCCTTGGTAACAACTGTCTCCTACTGTTCCTCTCTCTCAGGTTCCTTCTTTCCCTTTAGCCCCCTGGTTTCTTACAATTTTCCCGGCTCCCGCAGTAACATCAGGATATACACTTGGCATATGAGAATTTGGTGCTAAGATCCACAAATGTGGGAGAGCATACGTCATTTGTTTTTCTGACTCTGTGTTACTTCATTTAGTACAACCACTTCTAGTTCCATCCATTTACCTGCAAATTTTATGATTTCATCTTTCTTTACCACTGAGAAGAACTCCATGTGTAAATGTACCTCATTTTCATTACCACTCACCAGTTCAGAGACACTTAGGTTGCTTCCATTTTTAGCTATTGTGAAAAGGCTAGCAACAAATATGGATGTATACATATTTCTGCAATAGGATGAGTTCTTTGGGTATATGCCAAGGAGTTAACTGGATCATATGGTAGGTTCATTTTTAGTTTAAGACTTCTCCATAGGGGTTGCACAAGTTCGCAATCCACCAGCGGTGAATGAGAGTTCCCCTTTCTCCACATCCTCACCAGAATTTGGTATCATGTGTTCTCTTGAACATCCATGTTTGTAGCTTCCCTTTTCACAATAGCTAAGAAATGAAAACAACCTAAATGTACCTCAACTGACGATGGATAATGAAAATGTGGTGCATTTACACAATGGTAAGGAAAGATGAAATTATGGGATTTGCAGGTAAATGGATGGAACTAGAAGCTGTTATACTAAGTGAAGTAACACAGACTCAAAAAAACTAAACTAAACTAAACAAACATACAAAAAACAAATGACATATGTTCTCCAGTATTTGTGGGTCTTAGCACCAATTTCTTATATGTGAGTATACATCCTGATGTAACAGCAGGAGCCAGGAAAATGGAAAGTAAGCAAGGAGGTAAAGGGAAAGAAAGAGCCTGAGAGAGGGGGATAGTCGGAAATAGATGCTACCAAGAAGGAAATGGGGAAAATGAGGGTATTCAACTGGAAAGGGATGAGGGAAAGATATACAGGGAACCATGAGGGTAAGGGGAAGAAGTAATTCAAGACAGGGGGGATAATAGGAAAGAAGTATTATCAAGGGGAAAATGGGGATACTTAAATTGGGGAGGGAGGAGGGAGGTTAGACAGGGAGAGAGAGAAGAGAGAAAAATTAAGCTTAGGTGGCATAAAAAGCCAGAGGAAAATGTATTAACTCAATGTATTAACCCCCTGAAGAATATACATAAAATATCTGAACATGAGTGGATGTGTATACCTGAAGGTTATATATCAACACATACACACACACACACACACACACACACACACACACACACACAAAATAACACAAGCTATTGCCACAACCCTTGATTACTTCCCAGAATTTGATAAGAGCCTATTGCTGAAGACAGGACATACTTCAGGCACAGGACTTGGAGCAATGGAGCTGGAGCTGACCTAGAAACTGCCTCCCTGAAGACTAGCTCTCATAGTTCTAAGGAATACTATATAAACTGCTAAGGGAGAAGAAAATCAATCAATGGTCCATCCCAGCTGTAAAGTCTAATAACTACAATGAGTGGCACAGCAAATTCTCTCCATTAGTGCAGTAATGGAACTTTTATCTAGGGGGTAATCAACAATTATCTAACTGGACTTAAAGCCCTCTCAGTGGGAGAGAGCACATGGGTGGCAAAGACAGCCAAATATACATGGCTGAAGGAGGCATAGATCCTAGAGAAAACCTTATCTCTGTCGTATCGTTAAACAAATGAAATTTCTTACAGCATGTTAAATACGGATCCTTATATTTACAGACAAGCAAGCATATTGTACACCAGTCATCAAAGAAGCTTCTTTTTGCAGCAGAGGGCTGCAAAAAATATTTTTATTTTATGTGTATGGGTATATTGCCTGCATGTATGTGTGTGCACCCTTGTCGTGCAATGCCCACGGAAGACAGAAGAGGGCTTCTGATTCCCCTGGAACTGGAGTTAAGGATGGTTAGTAGACGCCATGTGGGTGCTGGAAATCAAACCCGGGTCCTCTGCAAGAGCACTCAGTGCTCTTAACTGCTGAGCCATCTCTCCAGCCCCTATCCTTCTTTCTTTAGTAATAAAACATACAAGTTTTCACCAGGCATGCCTATCTAGATAAAGACTGTACTCAGCATTGCTTGCTACTAGGTGTGAGCAGAAGTGGTGTGCAATTTTTATTTGTGCAATAAAGGAAAAGGAAATATTCTCTTCTGTCTCTCTCTCTCCAAGTGTGCATACATGTGGGTGGGGGTGCTAGGGATGAACCCATGGCATTGGGCATATTGAGCAAATACTCTATAATTGAATGACATTCCCAGCCCTCTCTCACTCGTTTTTTTTTAATCTGATTCCAACTGGTAGGAGTGTTAATGTCATATAAGTTCCCAAAGCAGTCATCCTAGACCCTGAGATTCAAGTCATATATTGATACATTGTGAATGCTGGTACAAGAAGAGCTAAAGGTAAGGAATTTGGAATCTTCAAACCACCAATTAATCCTTGATTGAGGAATCCATGAACGATTATGTGCATGTGTATCTTTGCTATAGTTAATAAATCAGCAGTTTCTATTTTACTATACTGAATTAATCCACATGTTGTATAAACTAGGAAATATCAGAAATGGGGTATTATCAGAAACAAATTCTGTGGTTAAGCAGCAATTGGTAGGGTACAAACATGCTAGACTGCAAAGAATGATTCAGAGGAAGCTACAACAAAAATACCTAGCAAAATCGTCACCCAGTCACAGCAAAATCAGATAGGTATAGGCATGGTGAGGTTGACTGGATAAACTCAGAATGTTGGTGTGTACTGAGGAGAAGGGGGATTAGGAGCAAGGACAAGGGAGAGCAGGGAGGAAGTGCTCAGTTTAGAGAGGACTAAAGTGAACCTTTCTATAGGAGGTTTCCTTGTTTGTTTAGTGCTAAAATTCCCACAACAGAAAAATAATTGGCCATTTTTAAGTGTGCAATTATCATTCAGTCATTCCCAGAGCTGTGCAACATGACAGCCACTTTTTAAATTGTTGCATTTTTATCACTTCAAAGGAAGTGATATAAGTAGTTAGTGATATAAATGATATAGTGATATAAGTAGTTAGTTCCTATTTTCCCCTTAGCTACATAAAACTACTGGCTTGTTTTCTGTCTCTAGGGAATTACCTATTTTTGAGTGTTCATATAAAATGGAATTATGCTATATGTGACATTTGTGTTGAATTTTTCTCATTAACATATTTTTGAAGTTCATTCACATTGATGTACTTTATTCCTTTGTAAAGCTGTTTTATAGGCATACCACTTTTTCCACACATCTGTTGATAGAAATTTGGATTGCTTTCACTTTTTGCTATTGTGAATAGAGCTGTATAAATATTGGAATACTTTTTTTCAATTCTTTTGGTACGTAATGTAAAGTGAAATTGTTGGATCATATGATAACTATTTTAACTCAAGAATTACAAAATGGGGGGGTTGGAAAGATGGCTTAGTGGTTAAGAGTACTGGCTGTTCTCACAAAGGACCCAGGTTCCGGTCCCAGCACCCACATGGCAGCTAACAGCTATCTGTTACTCCAGTTCCAGGGAATCTGGCACCCTCTTCTGGCCTCTGCAGGCATTGCATGACACAAGTGAACTTACACACCTGCAGACAATACACTCATACACATAAAAAAGTAAATATTTTTTTAAAAGGAACTACCAAATTGCTTTCTAGAGTGGTTGCCACCTCACATTTCCACCATAATGTACAAGGATTCCAATTTCTCCATAGCCTCATCAACACTTGTTTTTAAAAATATTTTATTATTTTATGTGTCTGAGTGTTATGCCTGCATGTAGGTAAGTGCACCCGTGCTTGCAATGCCTGCAGAGGATAGAAGGGGCCATCGGATTCCCTGGACCTGCCAAGTTAGCTGCCATGTTGGTGTGGGATTTGAACCCGGGTCTTCTGCAAGAACAGTCAGTGTTCTTAACTGCTGAGCCATCTCTCCAGCCCCATCAGCACTTATTTTTGTTATATGCATCCTGTTGGGCATAAGTGGTATTTTACTCTATTTCCGATTTGCATATTTCCAAAAAATTATGTTCTGCAACTTTTTGTGTGCTTATTGCCTGTTTATATATCTTATTTGTAAAAAAAAAAATCTGTCAATGTTCTCTGATGATATTTTTAATTGGCTGCATTTTGTTGTTAGGTACTTTATGTTTCAAGACCCTTTTCATATACATGATTCATAAATATTTTATTCCACTGTGATAGGGTTTCTTTTCACTTTTTGAAAGTGTCTTTTCATGTATAGGTTTTATTATTTTGTTTTTATTTGTTGTTTGTGCTTTTCTGTCATCTTAAATAATCTATTGACAAATCTCAGGTCACAATTTATCTCTATTTTCTTTTAATAATTTTATAGTTTTAACTATAAAATAAATCTCTGATCTATTTTCAGTTCATTGTTATGTAGGCTTATGGTCCAACTTCATGCTTTTGCATGTGGATATTCAGTTCTTCTAGCCCACTTGTTAAAGAGACCATTGCTCTTTTGAATCATTTAGTACCCTTGGTAAAATCAATTCACCATAGACATATGGATTTAATTCTTGCATTTCAGTTCTATCAAGTTGAACTGTATGTGAGCTCATGTCCTTATGTCTTTTTTTTTTTTGAGACAGTGTCTTCCTGTAGCCCCAGCTGGCCTGGAACTTGCTATGTAGACCAGGCTGGCCTAGATCTAACAGAGATCCACCTGTCTCTGTCTCCTAACTACTGGGATTAAGGTATGTGCCACCATGCCCAGCTTACCACATTGTTTTTGATTTACCATCACTTTATAATAAGAAATTGAGAACTTTGAGCCCTCCGATTTTGTTCGTTTTCAAGATTTTGGCTATTCAGGTTCCCTTAATTCCACATGAATTTTAGAGTCAGCCTTTCCATTTCTACAGAAAAGATCACTAGGAGTTTTATAGGTGCTACATCAAATCTGTGCATTATTGGGTGATGTTGCCTTTCTAACAATGTCTTCCAAACCATGACTCTGAGCTACTGCAGCTATTAGCTCTTTAATTCTTTTCATATATATTTTATAATTTTGATCATCTTGCATTTCCAAGGTTAAATTTTCCTCCAATTTATTCTTCTTGATGCTACTATAAATAGTGGTAAATATTTTAATTATTCTCATAATTATTTTGATTCCTCATTGCTAGTAAATGGAAATACACCTGGTCATTGTATTTATTTTGTATCATAACTACAACTTGGCTAAATATATTAGCTCTACTGGGTTTATATGCTGTGTGTGTTCTTTAGGGCTTCCTTTGGGGGTCTTTCTTATTTCAGGATATACAGAATCATGCTGTCTGTGAATAGAGATGAAACTTCTCCTTTCCATTTGAGTGTCATTAATATTCTTCTCTTGCCTAACTGCTCTGGCTAGAACTTTTGGTGCATGTTAGATAGAAGTAACACCACCACCACCAACAAAGCATATTGGTTTTGTTTCCAATCTTCTTCCACTGAGTATAATGCTTGCTTTGGGTTTCTCATAAATGCTTTGTGTCATGTAGTGGAGGTTCCCTTCTGTATTAGTTACTCTTCCTGTTGCTGTAACAAAATACCCTTACAAAGGAATTTAAAGAAAAGATTTACTTTGCTCATGCTTGATGTTACAGTTGTCTGTCTTGGCAGGAAGTCAAAGCAGCAGGTCTTTGAAGCATCTGATCACATTGTGTATGCAATCGGGAAGAAGAGAGTGAAGAACACCAATGCTCAGCTCACCATCTCCTTTTTATTGATTCCTGGATCCAAGCCTTCTCACCTCAATTAACATAATTAACATAACCCTAAAGGCATGCCCCAAAGTTAACCTAACCTAAATGATCCCTCCCAGGTGTGCCTGGAGGTGCCTCTCCAAGGACATTCTAGATCCTCTCAAGTCCACAATTAACACTAACCATTACATCTTCTATTCCCAATTTTTAAAGCACCTTATCATAAAGGAAACTGAATTTTCAAAAATATTCCTTTTATTGAGATAAGACAAATGATTTCTCCAACCTTCATCTTGCTAATGTAGTCTACCACACTGAATGTTGTGTGCATGTATGGTATATGTGCACGTGTGTGTGTGTGCGTGCACACTAGCCTATGTGGGTATGCAGGGACCAGAGGTTGGCTCTGGAATATCTTTGTCAATTGCTTCTCCACATTATTATTTTATGATAGGTCTCTCACTGAATCTAGAGCTTGCCATCTTTGCTAGACTGGCTGACCAGAAAGCCTCTAGGATCTGCCTGTCTTTGGCCTGCTTCCTTTCAGCAGTGGGGTTACATAAGTATGCCACTATCCCTGGCTTTTTTGTTTGTTTGTTTTTGAGACAGCGTCTTCCTGTAGCACCAGCTGACCCAGATTTCATCATGTAGGCCAGATCTCTGCCTCCCAAGTGTTCAGATTAAAGGAGAGTGCACCATGCCTGGCCTATCCCTGGATTTTTCTATGGGTGCTAAGAAGCCAAACTCACGTCCTCATTTTGTGCACCAAGATCTTTATCCAGTGAGCTATCTCCCAGTCCCCTGTTGTTTAAAAAATTTGGGGGGAGACTTTATGTATGATTGTATAATGTGTGTGTATGTGTGTATGTTAGTACTCATGTGAGTGTGGTCACATGAGTGCCACAGTGCAGGGGAGGGAGAGGTCAGAGGACAATCTTGGGTACTGGTCCTCACATTTCACCTTGTTTCAGACAAGGTCTGTCATTTTTGGTTGCTGTATGTGCTAGGCTAGCTGGCCTGAGAGCTTTCAGAGATTTACCTGTCTCCACCTTCCATCTTGCCACAGGAGTGTTGGGATTACAGATATGCACTACCATGTCCAACTTTATGTGGGTTTTGGGGATCCAGACTTAGATCCTTACATTTGAGCATCAAGTGCTTGACTCACTGAGCCATCTCCCTGTTCCAACTGTTTGTTTATATTGAATCACTTGCATTGCTGAGATCAGTTCTACCCAGTAGTGTTTAGTCCTTGCTCTCCTTCTCCTCCTGTTCCCCTCCCTCCCTCCTCCTCCCCTCCTGTGCCCTCCCCTGCTGTGCCTTCCCTTCCCCTCCCCTCCTCTCCCCTCTCCTCTCATCTCCTCTCCTCTCTCCTTTCCGACAGGACCTCTCCAGGTTGCCCTAGAACCAGCTATGTGGCTGGGATGATCTTGAACTTGTGATCCTCCTGCTTCCACCCCTTAAGTTCTGGGAATACCTGCCACCCATGCCCATTTTATGTAGTTCTGGGATTGAACCTAGGGCTTTGTGTATCCTAGGTAGTCACTCTACCAAATAAGCTACATTCCTAGTCCTTAATCTTCTTAATAAACTGCTGGACTTGGTTTGCTAGTTATGTTCATGAGAATTTTTGTATATTCATAAGGCATACTGCCTATAGCTTTTAAAAACACTTAATAATCTTTATTTTATGCTTATGAGTATAGAGCCTGTATGTATATACGTGCACCCATGCCATGCAATGCCCTCAGAAGTCAGAAGAGGGCAACCGATCCCCTGGAATTGGAGTTACTGTCAGTTGTTATCCTTCATGTGGGTGCTGGGAATCCAACCCAGATCTTCTGCAAGAGTAGCCAGTGCTCCTAACTGCTGAGCCAACCCTCCAGCGCCCTGCCTATAGATTTTTGAAAAAGTTTTTGATGCCTTTGTTATCAAAATAGTGAGGACCATATAGAGTTAGAAGTATTTCTTCCTCTTCTACATTTTAGAAGTGTTTGAGGGAGATTGAGGAGGAGTCTAAATGTTTGAAAAATTTGTTAGTAAAGCTGTTGGTTCTGTGTATTAGCTTTCTGACATAATAAAGTGTCTAGGATAGTCAACTTACGAAGGTTCATCTTAGTTCATAGTTTTGGAGGTTTCAATGCTACATTGGGCAAGCCCGTTGAGTTGGCCTTTAGTGGGGTCTGGTGACAACGGCAGAGCACATGTGTCAGGATAACTGATCACCTCATAAGTCCAAAAAGGCAAGATGAAGGGTCTAGAGTCCCACACTTCCCAATGATTTAAAGACATCCCACAAAATATCACCTCTTAAAAAGTTTCACTGGTTCCCAATAGAGTCATGCTGGCAGCCAGGTCTCTAAATCCAGACCTTCGGGAGACAGCTAACATCATATCTATAGCAGCTGTGGGTTTTTGTTTGGAACAAGGTTTTTGAATACGGATTAAATTTCTTTACTTGTTATATTTTCAGATTTGCATTTCTTTGTTTTGATTGTTTCTATGAATGTGTCTATTTCCTGCATGCTATCTAAGTTGTTAGTGCACAACTGCTTCTAATGTTCTCCTGTAATCCTTTTTAATGTACAGTGGTTAGCAATGTCTTGTTTCTGATTTTAATAATTTAGATTTTTTTCTTGGTCTAGGTAAATGTCTGTCATTTTCAAGGCATCATGTGTGTGCCCATGTTTGTGCATGCAGAAGCCAGAGGTGATGTCTTGTGTCTTCCTCAATAGCTCTCCACCTTATTTTTTGAGACAAGGTCTCTTTGCTGGATAGCTTTAGTGTCAATTTGACACACCTGGGTTGAGGGGAATTGCCTTCATTAGACTGGCCTGTAGCCATGTCCATGGGGCAATTTCTTGATTGTTGAGTGATGTGGGAGGGCCCAGACCACTGTGGGTGATGCCACCCCTGGGCAGGTGGGCCTATGTTGTATAAGAAAGTAGGCCGAGCAGGGGCCAGGGGAGCAAGGCAGTAAGCAGAGTTCCTCCATGGCCTGTACTCCAGCTCCTGTCTCCAGGTTCCTGCCCTGAGTTCCTACCTTGGGCTCCGTGATGAATTGTGACCCAGGAGATGTAAGATAAATAAACCCTTTCCTCCCCAAGTTGGGATTGGTCAGAGTATTTTGTCACAGCAATGAAGAAACTAGGACAGTCTCTCACTGAACCCAGAGGTTACCATTATGACTAGACTGGCCATCAAACCCTGGAGTTCTGCCTTGCTCCACCCCTACAACTGGCTTTTACATGGGTGCTGAGGACTGAACCCAGATCCTCATGATTGCACAGCAAGCATTTTACCCATTTGACCCATCTTTCTAGCCCTTTAGAACATTTCTAAAGAACTTTTGCTTTTGTTCATTATCTATGTTGTTTCTAATCTTTATTTTCTTCCTTCTACTAATATTGAGCTTAATGCCTGAATCCCAGTTACTCCAGAGATTGAAGCAGAAAGATAACTCAAATCCGCAAGTTAGAAAGCAGCACAGGCAATGTAGGAACATCATTTCTCCAACAAAAAACAAAGCAAAATCACGATCCAGTTTTATGCTGTCTACAGGAAACTCAACCTAAACTGTAATGATGTAAGCTTGCTGAGAATAAAAGGAGTGAAAATGAGGTTCATGCCAACACAAATAAGATAGGTGTGGTTATATTAAGATGAGAAACTGCAGGGGTTGGAGAGATGGCTCAGTGTTTAAGAGCACTGGCTGCTCTTACAGAAGACCCAAGTTCTGTTCCCAGCACCCACATGGTGACTAACAACTGTCCATAATTCCAGTTCTAGGGGATCTGACTCCCTCTTCTGACCTCCAAGGGCACTGCACAACACAGGTGTGCTTATATACATGCAGGAAATACACTCATACACATAAAATAAAAATAATAAAATATTTTTTAAAAGATGAGAAACTGCAAAGACAACTTAAAATACAGATAAAACACAAAGTCAACCCACCACAATCCTATGGCAATCTGAAGTTTGTGTAGCAACACAGCTGTGCTATAACTGAGGCAAAACTTTTAAAACTAAAAAAGACAATTCACAACTAGAACTGAAGACTTCAAAATTCTCAACGATTTAAAAAATAGAAAAAAATATATATGTAGGATTTGAACATTATTTGCAACAGAATCTGAACTAGCAAACAGTTATGCATGCTAATGATGGGGATACCTTTTGAGGAATACTTTGCTAGCCAATTTTGTTGCCGTGTGAACATCAATTATTTTCACAAATTAAGAGGCCTACTATATCATTAGGTGATATAATCTTGTAGGAACCAATACTTACTGGAGCACATGCCTACATTAGAACATTCTTTCCTGTACAGAATATAAACTCTTTTCAAGTGTTCACAGAACCTAGACCAAGGAAGTACATACCATGGGCTATAAACAAACCTCATAAAATTTACAAAAATTAAATTAATATATTGTGTGCTAAATTTACAAAAATTAAATATATCATGTGTTATACCACAGCATAACCAAACTAGAAAACAGAAAAATAACAATAAAAGTTTCAAACATAAAAGAAATCATTAAAATGTATTAAACCAAATAAAAATATAAAACTTATCAATGTCCAACCATGCTAGAATACCTAAAAATGTTACAAAATAAAATGTTTCACTTTTAAAGTAATTTTTATTGAATTTTCATATAATTAGTTTCCCTTCCCTCCAAACCTCTCCTCACTTCCCCCAACCAATTTAGTGTACTCTCATATAATATGGCTTATAGAGTCTGCTTTGTATCCCCAAATGTCCTTCAGTATAGGTCCATCTACTGGGCTCACCAAGAGTCCCATCTCTGTAAGACACTGTCTTTCCGAATCAGGGATAAGCACTCTTGTTCTCTGCACATTATGGGTTAACCACTATTTGCTTTATAAGGAAACTCTCTGGTGAGAGTTGAGAGATGCATTATGTGTAGAGGTTGTACTGAAGATGTGTCACTTAGGGTTAAATGTCTCACAGACACTTATTCTCTGCATTTGACCAGTTCTGGAACTCTGTAATAGTCTCTGTCTGTTGCAAAAAGAGCTTCTTTGGTGAGAGGTAAAAGGTACACTTGTCTGTATATAAGAGAATACATATTTAGACAAGCAACATATGGGATCTCTCTCATTTGTGGATTTTAGCTCCAAATCCCTAGATAAGTATACATCCTGATGTAATCACAGGAGCCAGGAAAATGGAAAGGAACCATTGGGATAAAGGAGAAGAAGGAGCTCAAGAGGGAGATAGTAAAAGACACGTGTTACTAAGGGGGAAATGGGAAATAGGGGGGGTTCCTTTAACTGGGCAGAGAATAGGCAGGGTTATACAGGGGGAGTGAGAGATAAATAATACTTAAATGGTATGAAAAACCAGAGGGAAATGTATTAGTTCAAAGTCTTACTGAACAATATGCATACAATAAATATGAGTGCGTGTGTATAGCTGAAGGCTATATAACAAAAAAACACAGTGCCAAGCAGGAGAACCCTCCCTTTGAGTTGTTGGCCAGGGTAGTTCAAGAGACTCCCAAAATAACAGAGGCTATTGATTCCCTCCTAGAACTTGAAGGTAAGGCCTATTGCTGAAGGCAGATCACACTTCAGATACAAGACTTGGAGCAATCAAGCTGGAACTGACCAGGAATCCTCCTCCCTGAAGACTAGCTCTCATGCTATGAGAGGATACTATACAAGCCGAGAGATTGGGAAAAGCAATCAATGATCTTACTCGGCTATTAAAGCCTAGTAAACAAGTGGCCCAGCAAACTATTGCTGGTGTTGGTGCACCAGTGACACTTTTATCTTGGGGGTAACCCACAGTTGTCTAATTGGGATTACGGCCTGATCAATGGGAGGGAACTCATGTGTAGTATAGTATACATAGCCAAATACACATGGCTAGAGAGGTCATAGAGAAAAATCTATTTTTGCTACATCCCTAGACCAACCTAATTTCTTAATTTTAAAGACTTCAAAAGTATAAAAAACAAAAACAAAGGCCAAATTACAATTTTTGTCCAGAAATGTTTTGCACTACATAGTACAAACTGGCAATTTTATTGTTTATCTTATATTCTGTGTGCCAGGTTTTGATACAGATGTTAATAAGTAACAATATGATGAGTTTGCAACCCCAGGACTCAGACTGTTGAGGCAGGAGGATTGCAAAATCAAGTCCAGCTTGGGCTATGTAGTAATACTCTGTCAGAAACAGAACAAAAGAAAGAAAAAGCCACTGCCCCCCACGCTCAATAAAGCAAAAAACTTAATAATCAGTTGTAATGGTATGGGCCTGGGGAGAAGGCTGAGTGGGTACAGTGCTTACCATGAGGATCTGAGTGCAGTCCCCAACACCCATGTTAAGGCCAGGAGCAGCAGAGTACGTCTGTAATCTCAGTGTTGGGTGCTGAAACAGAAGGATCTTTGGGGGACTGAAGAGCCAGTCTAACCAATTTGGGAGCTCTGGTTTCAGTGAGAACTTCCTCAAAAAGTGAGGTGGAGATAGAAGACACCCAGCATCCAGATGCATGCACACCCATGTGTATACTCTCACCCACATGAACATGCACACAAACATGTACACAGGCATACACACAAAAAATAATAACTATAGGATTGGTAGTCAACTTCAGTGAAAATATGTAAATGTTTTCATTCTAAAATCTAGTAATATAAAAACATTTCATACAAATAAAATGCTTCTATTCTTAGACAGCTTGCATGTAAGAACATTTTGGCTCCAAAGAACTACCTTATAATGGACTTGTACTGTATTAAATTTCCTCCAGCAATACTTCATGACATTACTGATCCTAGTTAATCTTATAAGCATTCTCATCAGTGTCAAGGGAAACTGCACTGCAGTAACCATCTGTTGGAGACTGAAATCTTGAAACCATCTACAAAATGATTAGATATTTTTAGACTTGTAGTTTAGGCTTATTTTTTTTCTTTTTTGAAAAAAAAATCAAACACACACAAACTTTATTTGGTAAGAGTGATCTTGGTCATTCACTATCTCTAAGTCTCAGTTCTTTCCATATTTCACAAGTGAGAAAATAAGAATATAGAAGTAGTTAGCAATAATATCTGATGGAAGATGATCAGTTTATAAAAGTAAATCTCAAGAACTAGAATTTCCAAGTGGGAATACAAAATAAAAACATAACATAGGTAAAACTACATTATATGGCTCTTTAAGATATCTTGAAGCAAGACATCTCTTTATTTTGAGAAAAGAGAATGGATGGCTGGAATTATCTCCACAAAGTAACACAATAGAGTAAAAGAAAAAGGCTCTGAAATAATTTCTAGTGTAGACTATGTAATGAGGCCTGTGCTATGGGACACTCATGATATGCTAACAAAATACTTCTGTTATATGACACCAAGACCTGGGAATGTTGTTCCATGTATGTTTTATGTGTTTTTAGACAAGTTATCTAAATGATATAATTAATAATCATGTTGGGGTGCATACAGTGGCTTTTAAAGAGGTCACTGTCAAAGTTTACTTTGCACATAATTTCCTCTCAGGATAATATTGAAACTTGATGCAAAGGCAGGAAAATGCAAAGCTGTTAAGAAAAAGAGGCCCAAGAGTAAAAATGCATTACACTTCCTAAGTATAAGATGCGGATCAATTTACTTCATGCCTTGAAGACAGAAATTTCTTGACTAAAAATATGGGCTAAGAATATTGCAATGCAATTAACATGTCTTACATGCTAGAGCCATAGTAAATTTAAGTATTAATAATTTCAGCTAATACGATGGATTTTCAAACTTAGGTGTAAACAAGATGTTTAATGTCACAATCTTTTAAATATCTTCTCTGACATAATGAAATAAGGATTAAAATGTAACTGAATTACAGGGAGGTTATTATAAAAAAGTTGTATACTGTATTGCCTGAATAAAGTCACTGTTCTGAGAAAATATTATATATTTGGGTTCAAAAATATTTAATAAAAGTTATTTTCCTATTCAGTTTACTGATGGAAAATTTCAAGATTAAAGTTATATTAATTCTAATTTCAAATTCATGAATAAGTTATGGAAAAGTTGAAAAGCACATTTAAAAGTTGTTCATCCTACCATGAAGACAATTTATAGACATACTTATAAGAACTTTACATACATTAATTTTTCCCATTATATTCAAATAACTTACCTTTATTATAAAACACTTCAAGATAGACATTATGTCTTCAAATATTAAAACATTTGGGCTTGGGAAGAAGAAATTAACTAAGAAATTCTATAATTGTAAGTAACAGCTGCACAGTCAATATTTAATCACTATATTGTGAGACAGTTCAGTAGTGGAAGACAGGATTAACATATTGCTTTAAAACATTCCACTGCTTTCTGCATCTGTTTACTGATAATAAAAGACACAGCTGTTCTAAACGATATACTCTAACAGGTGTAAAGTGCCAATTTGGCATTTTACATAAAAGTTGTCCCTCATTTCCTTTTGGAATACGCTAAAATTATACCGTAAGCCAGAGCTACCAATAACGGAAAGGGTTTTTCATGTTAATTTTGATTATTTTAGTCATTAAGGAAAAGATGCTTCTTTCTCAATGAATTCGAGTTTTTTTAAAAAAAACAAACAATACACATCCTGAACTAATTATAATTACCCCAGATGTTTTCCATAAAAATGGTATCTTTAGCAACTGTTCTATATCAAATTTACTGCAAAGAGCATCAAGATTATGAAGTAAGACTGTATCAGATTCACTATGTGTAAATGAAAAATGATAATGAAGTTTGAGCTTATAATTTATTTTGACATAGTACTTCAGCTAATTTGCAGCCATACATATTTAAACCAAGGGCCCAATGAGGAAATTGAAGATTTTGATAATGAAGTGTTAACATTCACTTGTTTCAAGCATGACAAAATAACCAAATTTTATGAATATCACAAATGTAATTTACATAAATGATTTAAAAAATATCTTACACATAATATATTAAAATCATGTTAAAATGTCCTGAGCAAAAGAAGTGACTCCATTCTAACAATTTAGGGAAAGGGGAATGTTCATCCCCCTGGTGGGACTGCAACCTTGTTCAACCCCTATGGAAAGCAGTGTGGAGAGCTCTTAAACTACAAATGAACTTACCATTTGACCCAGTTATACCACTCCTTGGTATATACCCAAAGAACACATCCTATTGCAGAGACACTTGTACATCCATGTTTATTGCTGCTCTTTTCACAATGGCTAAGAGATGAAAGCAACTTAAGTGTCCCTCAGCTGACAAGTAGATACAGTGAAGTAACACAGACTCAGAAAAAAAATGGCATATGTTCTCCCTCATATGCGGATCCTAGCACCAAATCCTGATAAAGGAGTATGTATCCAGACATAACTACAGGAACAAGGATAATGAAAAGGAACCATGGAGGTAAAGGAAAAGAAAGATCCTGAAAGAGAAGAACAGTAGGAAACAGGCATTAATAAGGGAGATATGGATTAAAATGGGGTTATTTTAAGGGGATGGGGGAGGAAATGTTATACAAGGAACCTAGGGGATAAGCTCAAGAGAGGTGGGACCATAGGATAAGGGTATTATTAAGGGAGAAATGGGACAAACGGGGGCACCTTAAATGGGGAAGCCATGGTGGAAGGGTTAGACAACACAAGAGATAAATAATGCCTAGCTAGTTTTAAAAAAACCAGAGGGAACCATATTAGTGCAACAACCTACTGACAAATTATATATATGACTAGATCAAGGAACATAATATATATCTAAGCAAGGTTTATCTGAGACCATTTGGTCTTTGCCCAAGCTTTATCTACATGGTACATGGTAATTAAAAGTGCCAGACTGGTGGAACTAACCTTCTTCGATGTTTAACAGTGATACTTTGAGGCCTCTACTAATTTGGTCAGAGGGACATAAAGGACAGTTTTGCTCCTTTCCCTCCTAGGTCAACTAAGTTCCAGGGGACTATAAGCATCTCTCAAAATGTCCTGTGACTGTGGTGAGGCACCTGTCCTCTTGATCAAGGAGTGTGTGGAGACCCCACCAGATGGACTTGAACCAGTGTCCAGTCTACAAAGAGGAGGGTCAACACAGAAGAAACGTTTCCTCCATGCTTCCAAGTGAAGCTAGCCATGGTCCAGGAGGACTTTTGACTTACCTTCACATAGTTGGAACTGGTAAAAGAAAGGAACCAGGGGCTCCTCCCAAGTTTATGCGACCCCTAAGGAACAGATCCTCAAAGGACCTTAAGAGTAAAAATAAATTGGTTTATCCGGGCCAACTGTAGGGTCTTAAACACCCAAAAGGAAAGTATAACCAAAGATTAAAGGGTTCAATATAAATTTTTAAGAGTCCATATATATAGCTAAAGGCTACATAACAAAAAACAATGCCAGACAGGAAATGCCCAGGGTGGCCCAAGAGACTCCCAGACAGTAACTCAGCATAGAACTGGGAAAATGAACAGCATACCCCAATCTTATCTAAAGGAATATTGACTACTGATTGCTGCTAGATGAGGAACAGCTGATCTTCCTAAAACAAGGATCCCTAGATAGGCTGACTAGATTCAGTGGATGGACAAGCACTTGGGAATGGCTGGGGGCACCGACAACACAGTGGACATTAATAGGGATGACGGAGTAATGGGCTCCAATGGGGTAGTGGTGGGGGAGGCTATGGGAAGGTGTCATTTTGGAAGTGGGTTTATAGATGAATAAGATTGTTTGGGATGTTCTGTATGATATACACACAAAAAAAATCAACAAATTAAAAAATGAGTTATGTTTGAGGAGGAAGCATTAATAGTAGAGGTGATAAACATCACCATTGAAATCTACCTGATGACTTTATATCCATACTCAGGTGCCAAGGATCGAGTATAACCGACTGTAACTAGTAATAGATACATAGAGATTAGAGACGCCCATGCAAACATCTACGTGTTAGTAGCATTATAAATGAGTCTTTCTGTAGGAAACAGTATATTTTAAAATGAAATGGAGATCTTTTTTAAAGGTTAAAAACTCATTAAATTTTATGTCTTACAGGGTTTATACTGAGTTCAATATTGTATAACTGTATTAATTCAACTGTGAACCTAAAAATTTACAGCCACTTTTGAAAGAGATGCATCTTTGCTCTGGAAATTGTTATTGAATATGTTAAAGCTATAATCATGTGGTTAATTAATTAATTAAGAAAAAGACATTTTACATACAATATATTAAGATCATGTTAAAATGTCTTGAGCAAAAGAACTGGCTGCATTCTAATAATTTAGTAAATCTGGATGACTATTTATTTATAAATAATAGCAGTGACATTATAATTACAAAACTAATGTCAATGAAAATACTAAACAACTGATGAGAAGAAAGAACACTTTGAAATATTTAATTTTGACGGCTGTATTTACTTTCAACATACAAAAGTTGGGAGAGAAAAGATACAGGAGAATGTCAAAGGAGTCCAAAACATTCCAGTCGCTTTCTTTTCTTTTCCTAAAATAAAGACATTTGTCAAGTTAATTTTCCAGAAAGAGTTTAATATGGACATTTAAGGAGTCCTTGAAATTATGTCCATATTGATTACATACATGAGCAAAACATTCAGTCTACATCCAAGTTTACCTAGTCACAATTATACAAAGCATTCCAATTCCGGCAGTGCTTCTTTCCCTCTTTAGCTTAGGAATAGATGGTGTTTTTGGACAGTCAAGTAGCCCAGTGTTTCAAGTAGCCCAGGCTGATGTGGTGCTAAGCACTGAATCTCATGGTCTCATGAATGCTGAGAAAAACACTCTATTCTAGCCAGGCATAGACTATCTTAAATTTAAATAAAATACTGTTTTACAACAGTTTTACTGGTTCTTTTGAAAATCAATTATGGCAAATGAACACTGTTAGCTTGCTACTAAAGGTGATTCTGGGGAAGAAAATGATGTGGGGATTGTATACTAGGCCTGTGAACTCTATCAATGAGCTTCACCCTCAGCTCCTGATAGTTTTCTTTCTTTGAAAAATAAAAGATTTATTTATTTTTATTTTATGCATATGTATGAGTGCCTGCATATATGTATGTGCTCTACATGCATGCCTGGTGCCTGAGGAAGCAAGAAGAGGGTGTCAGATCCACTGGAATTGGAGTTACAGGCAGTTGTGAGCTACCACATGGGTGCTGGATATTGAATGCAGGTCCTCTGCAAGAGCAGAAGTGCTCTTAACCATGGAGCCATCATTTTATCCCCAGTGCTTAATTTTTTTTAAATTTTTTATTTTTTTTAATTAGAAGAACCATTTCATTACAACAGCATTAACCTATTCAATAACATTTTTCTGAGCTAGGGTACATCTCTTTCAAAATTGACTGCA
>NW_008340588.1:7401736-7402350 GCF_000622305.1 Nannospalax galili
CTTTAAAAAAGATCCATTTCATTATTAAAATACACAGTTTCATACAGAAAAATTCATTTTCAGTGTAATGGACATTAAGATGTTTGCACATGTGTTTCCAATCTCTGTATATCTTATTATTACTAGTCACAGTCGGTTATGTTCTGAGCTCCTTGGCATCTGAGCATGAATACAAACTCGTCAGACAGACAGCCTTCCTCTCCTACTACAGCCTCCGTACTGTGCCATCCCTGCCACTGTCCATTGTGCTGTCAGGACCCCCATCCATTCCCCCCATCTGCCCTTCTGGTAAATCTAGTCAGCCAGAGGTCCCTGTTCCAGGAGGGTCAGCTGTTCCTCATCTATGGCAATCCATTGTCAGTATTCCTTTGGATAGAATTGGGGTCTGCTGTTCATTTCTCCAGTAGTATGTTGGGTTACTGTCAGGAAGAGCCTTTATCCATCCTGGCCAACAACTCCACTGAAGGTATCGCCTGTCTGGCTTTGCTGTTTGATAAGTAGCTTTTAGTTATATATATGTATGCTCTTATGAAATTATATGGGTCCCTTTAATCTTTGCTTAAACATCCCTTTTGGGTGTTTAAGGACATACAATTGGACCAGATAAACTGATT
>NW_008340588.1:7404158-7404606 GCF_000622305.1 Nannospalax galili
ATTAAAATCTGGTATAGTAATCCCCCCAGCATTGCTTTTAGTTTTCAGGGTTGTTTTGGCTATCCCGGGTCTCTTGTGCTTCCATATGAGTCTTAGGATAATTTTTTCCAATTCTGTGAAAAATGTCATGGGGATTTTGATTTGGCATTGTGTTGAATCTATATATGACTTTTGGTAGGATGGTCATTTTCACAATATTAATTCTTCCAATCCGTGAGCATGGGAGGCCCTTCCATCTTCTGATGTCTTCCTCAATCTCTCTTTTTTTTAAAAGATTTAATATTTTCATTGTTGAGGTCTTCAATGTCTTTGGTCAGCTTTATTCCGAGATATTTTATTTATTTATTTATTTTTTTCTTGCAGCTATTGTGAAGGGGATTGTTTCCTTGTACTCTGTCTCTGATTGCTTGTTATTGGCATATAGAAAGGCTACAAAGACATTTTTATA
>NW_008340588.1:7410185-7419572 GCF_000622305.1 Nannospalax galili
AAGTCAAGGCACGGAGGGCTGCGCTATGGACTTACCCCAAGAGGCTTGAGGATAGGAGTGCCCAGTGCTTAATTTTTAAAAATCAGCATGAGCATTTTTTAACATGGAAAAATCAAGAACAGTACTGATGTTCTGAGATAGTTTTGTTATGTACTCCTGGATGGCCTGCTATTCACTATGCAGCCCATGATGGTGCTCTTCCTGCCTTAGCCTCTCAAGTACTGAGATTACAGGTATGCACCACTGTGCTTGGTTTCTGATAAATACCAGTTGCCTAAAAAGGAATAACATTATGTAACCTTAGAAACACACCATAAACGATGTGATTGCTTAATAAATTAAACATTATATGTTAACACAAAATCATATGAAACAAAGTTCAAGAGTTAATAATACTTCATAAATCCCCTGGGCTTCATAAATTTAATTACTATAGGTATCATTTATCAAAAGTACCTTAGTTTTATATTTAATTATAACTATATGTTTATTAAGAAAAAGTTTATGTCCACCCCCCATCATAAGACCTGTCAGAAACCCAGTGCCTCTCTAGGACTTGAGCCACATGACAAGGCCCAGTAAGAGCCTCTGCTTTGATCTGCTCAGCCCCCACCCTCAAGACTCTGATTCTATCTCTGCCTGCCCCTGGCTGCCATCGGACTTTGCAGCAACACCAGAAGGCTGATAAGGGCTGCTGGTCCACTCCTCTTGGTTCTCCTCAGGTTGTTCATGCCAACCTCTGCCCACCACACTTCCATGACTCATCTAGTTATTCCATTGGGCCAAAAACTTATATCAAAGACCCAGTCAACAACCTAACTCTGGATGCCCAATCCCATAGCAAAAAGACAAGCAATAAACAACAGAAAACAAAACAATATGTTGCTCCCCAAGTCACTCCATAGTAATGTTCCCTAATAAGAACTTATTTCATCTAACCTATGTGTTTCAACACAAAGAATTCAAAAGAACAATTATAAAGTAATTCAAAGAGTACAGCATATTCAAACAGGACATGAAAAAAGAAAACCACTAATCAACTTAAAGAGAGGAATAAACTTCTATTCGAAGTCCAAGAAAACACAAACAGCTAGATGAAATAGGAATGATAACTTGGGATATGAAAATAGAATTCAATAGAAAGAAATACTGAAGAAAATGGAAATTGAGATGATGATGGATAAGAAAAATTTAGTAAGTCTAATAAACAACAATCTCAGTGGAAAGTTTCACTAACAGAATAGATTTTTATACATCAGAATATCAGGGTTTGAAGAGAAGACAGAAGAATTTAATCAATCAAAGAAAATGATAACAATTTAAAAACACATGAATGAAATATAAAGAATATTTGGGACACCATACAAAAGACCAAATCTACAAATTATGGGCATAGAAGAATTCCAGGTCAAAAGCATAGAAAATATTTTCAATAGAACACAGGAGAAAAAATCGCAAATTTAAGGAAAGAGATGCTCATCAAGATAAACAAGGCACAACTAGCACCTAACAAAATAACTGGAAAGAAATCCACCACACTACATTAGAGCTAAAATAATAAATACACAGAAAAAAGAAAAGGTATTAAACATTGCAAGAGAGAAGGCCCAAGTTACACACATAGGCAAGCCCATCAGAATAACAGTTGATTTCTCAAAGGAAACTTTAAAAGCAGAAGAGCTCAGAAGAATGTACCTCAGGTTCTAAAAGACTACAGATACCAATCCAAGTTACCTGGAAAAATTATCCTTCACAACTGAATGAGAAAAAAAAAGTTCCATGATCAAAGCAAGCTAAAAGAATTGATGATCATCAAGCCAGCTCTAGGAATACCTTGGACTGAAGGGGTTAAGCATATCCAAAGTGCTAGAGGGAAAACATCTAGGATAGCTGTTTTGTAAAGTAGGACTAAGAAAACAATATGCATTAACAAGATGACAGAATACACAAAGTTCAATAATAACTGAATATTAATGGCAATAATTGCTTAATAAAAAGACAAAGGTTAGCTGATTGGATCAGAAAACAGGATCTGCCTTTGCTTCCTCAGCTACACAGCCTCCAGTGTCCTGATGCCAGCACCTTTCCTGGGTTAGTCCAGGGCACAAACTACACCTTGAATCAGCCTCTTTCACCCTCCCAGCTCCCCCACTGCATCTCTCCTCCTAGCCTCGGTACAGGCCCATTTCTTGTCTTGGCACTGCCAGACACCAGGGCTAACCTCTTGGCCCAGAGCCATCACTGCTTCCTGATCCTTTGCATCCAGACCAAACCAGTTCCTCCCTGCAGTCCACAGGAACCCTCTGGGCCTGAGCCTGGCCTCACCTGCCATTACTTCCCTGGGCTGCACAGCCTCCAGTGTCCTGGTGCCAGCACCTTCCCTGGGTTGTCCAGCATGCCCACAGCACCTTGACTCCCCCAGCCTCTTTCACCCTCCCAGCTCCCCTGCTGCTTCTCTTCTCCTAGCCTGGATACTGGCCCAAATCTTGTCTGGGCACCCGAGACACTGGGGCTAACCTCTCAGCACAGAGCCACCACTGCTTCCAGATCCTTTGCATTTAGACTAACCCAGATCCTCCCAGGAGTCCCCAGGAGCCCTCAGGGCCTCTTCCCTCCCCCACCTCCCTTTGCATCCCTGAGAGGCACAGCCACCAGCTTCCTGAGACCAGCATCTTTCCTGGGCCCAATCCCTAGGCCAGCATAGCCCCCAAATTCCTGAGGGCATCATTTTCCTGGAGGAACTCAGACCTTAGGAGAAAGCCTGAGAGCATCACAGCCTCATCTCACTTAGGCCTCTGTGGGAACTTCTGAAGAAAAAAACAATTAGGTCAATCCAATATAAAATCAAAAGAGACAACCTAAAGCCTAGACCAACCAGCTTTTCATGCCCAAAAATGTAAACCGCAAAGTCTTATAAAGTTTTCAAAAAGAAACAGATCTAAACTCAACAAGGAAGGCTTGAGTCTCACACAAGAATCAGAAACTACAAAAGAAATTCACGTCAAAGTCACAGAGAAAAAATAAGAACATGAAAAACCAAAAGAATATATCCCCACTAAATACTAATAGTCCTCTAGAGGAGTACAATGAGAACTCCCTAGAGATAACACAGGAAATGGAACCCAAAAGAACAATTATAAACATGATAAAAGAATTCAGTGAATTTAAAGAACACACAACCGAAGAAATCAAAGAACTGAAGGAAGATAAGGATAAACTTCTGAATGAATTCAGAAAAGAGAAATATTGAAGAATACTCAGGCTGAAATGAAGAAGGAAGTGAAACACTCAGTAAGCCAATTAGAAACGACAAGAGAAAGCCTCACCAATAGGATGAATGAAATGGAAAACAGAATATCAAGACTGGAAGATAAAGTGGACTAATTAGACCACTCAAGCAAATTTTTTTTTTAATCACAAGAATAGAACATGCAAGAATTGTGTGACACCACAAAAAAAACCAAATTTATGAATCATAGGCATACAGGAAGGAGAGGAATTTCAAGATAATGGTATGGAACAGATCTTCAACAGGATTGTAGAAGAAAATTTCCCAAAATTAAAAAAAGACATGCCCATACAAACACAAGAAGCATATAGAACACCAGACAGACAGGACCAGAAAAGAAACTCTCCCTAGCACATCATAGTAAAAACAATAAACGTCCAGAACAAAGAGACGATACTGGAAGCTGCAAAAGAAAAACAAGTCATATATAAAGGAAAACTCATCAAGATTACATCTGGCTTTTCAGTGCAAATTATGAAAGCCAGAAGTGCCTAGACCAAAGTATTCCCAGTTCTAAATGACCACAGATACAAACTCATACTGCTTTACCAGCCAAAATGCCTATGATAGTTGGAAGGGAAAGAAAATCTTCCATGACATAAATAGGCTGAAAGATTTCATGGTCCCAAAACCAGCCCTTCAGAAACTTCTTGAAACAATACAAAGAGCTGAAGAAAGGAATGCCTATATGCAAGGGGTATTGGAAAGAAATTCAAGGAAGGTATAACTGTGGAAATGCACAGCTATATCAAGAATGTGAACAGAAATAAAATTGATGGGATTCAATACACATCATTCATTAATAACCTTAAATATCAATGGACTGAACCCGCCAGTCAAAAGATACAGGCTAGTTGAATGGAATAATAAATAAAAGCAATCTTTTTGTTGTCTTCAAGAAACTCATCTCACTTTCAAGGACAGGCAATACCTTAAGGTGAAAGGATGTAAAAAATATACCAAGAAAATGGTACAAAGAAAAAAGAAGGCATTGCAATTCTAATATCTGATAAAATAGACTTTAAAATTAATCAGAAGAGACAAGATGGCCACTTCATTCTGATGAAAGGAATGATAACCAATAAGATATTACAAGCATGAACATATATTCACCAAACTCTGATGCACCCAACATCATAAAAACAGTACTACGGGACTGTAAGACCCAGATTAATCCCAACTCATTAAAAGCAGGGGACTTCAATAACCCATTGTCATAATTAGATAAGTCAACAGGACAGAGAATTAACAGACATCTGAATTAAACAATATCATATAACAAATGGACCTAACAGACATCTACTGATATTCCACACAAGCACCAAAAAATATACTTTCTCTTCAGCACCCCACGGAATCTTCTCCATGTACTGGGGCACAATACAAAATTCAACAAATACAAAAAGATTGAAATAATTCCATGCTTTCTATCAGACCACAATGTAATAAAGCTTAAAATCAACAACAGAAGAAACCCCCATAACTGCCTGAACACATGGAGATTAAACAAAACACTCCTGAATAATGAATGGGTCAAAGGAGAAATTAAGAAGTAAAAGTATTCCTGGAACTAAACGAAAAGGACAATACAACACAACAAAACCTCTGGGACATGCTGAAAGCTGTCCTTAGAGGGAAGTTTATAGCTTTAAGTGCCTACAGTAAGAAATCAGAAGGAACACAAATAAATGACAACATTGCAACTCAAACACTTAAAAGCAACCCAAACCCAGCAAACAAGAAGAAATAACAAAAATCAAAGCAGAAATTGATGAAATAGAAACAAAGAAAACAATACAAAGAATCTATGAATCCAAGAGCTGGTTCTTTGAAAAAATAAACAGGATAGACAGACCCTTAGGCCAGTTAACCAAAAGAAAGAAAGAGCAAATCCAAATCAACAAAATCACAGTATAAGGGAATACTTTAAAAACCTATATGCTACTAAATTTGAAAACCTAAAAGAAATGGACAGGTACCTAAAAGCATGGGAACCACCAAAACTAAACCAAGTAGAGATTAATAGCTTAAACATACATAACACATAAGGAAATTGAAACAGTAATACAAAACCTCCCAACTAAAACAGCCCAGGACAAGATGGATTTATAGCAGAATTCTACCAGACATTTAAAGAGGATCTACATCCAAAACTACTTAATTTACTCAAAAAGATAGAAATGGAGGGAGAACTTCCAAATTCCTTCTATGAAGCCAGAATCACTCTAATACCAAAGGCAGGCAAAAATACAACCAAAAAAGAAAACTATAGACCCATATCCTTAATGAACATAGATGCAAAAATTCTCAATGAAATACTGGCAAACCACATACAGACACACATCAAAAAGAACATCCATCATGATCAAGTTGGATTTATTTCAGAAATGCAGGGATGGTTCAATATATATAAGTCAATAAATGTCATAAATCATATAAATGGACTCAAAGACAAGAACCATATGGTTATCTCAATAGATAGATGCACAGAATGCCTTTGAAAAAATTCAACACGCATTTATGTTCAAAGTCCTAGAGAGAATTGGACTGGAGGGAACATACCTCAACATAATTAAATCCACATATAACAAACCTACAACTAATAACATTCTAAATGGAGAAAAACTGGAATCATTCCCATTGAATTCAGGAACCAGAAAAGGGTGCCCACTATCTCCACTCTTTAACATCATGCTTGAAATTCTTGCAAGAGCAATAAGACAAGAGAAGGACATTAAAGGAGTAATAATTGGAAAAGAAGAGATCAAATTATCTCTTTTTGCAGGTGATAATATACTTAAGAGATACCAAAAATTCCACCAGAAAACTCATAGACATTATTAACATGTTCAGTAAAGTGGCAAGTTACAAACCTAATCTACAAAAGCCTGTAGCCTTTCTATACACCAACAACAAGTAATCAGAGAAAGACTACATGAAACACTATCCTTCACAATAGCTGCAAAAAATTTATATATCTGGGAATAAACCAGATCAAAGACATTAAAGACCTCTACAACGAAAATTTTAAATCCTTAAAGAAAGAGACTGAGGAAGGCATCAGAAGATGGAGGGACCTTCTGTGCTTATGGATTGGAAGAATTAATATTGTGAAAATGACCATCCTACCAAAAGCCATTTATAGATTCAATGCAATGCCAATCAAAATCCCCATGACATTTTTCACATAATTGGAAAAAAATCCTAAGATTCATGTGGAAGCAAAAATGACCTCAGATAGCCAAAGCAATCCTGAGCACTAAGAGCAATGCTGGGGAGATTACTATACCAGATAGTAAACTGTATTACAGGGCTATAGTAATAAAAACAACATGGTCCTGGCAGAAAAATAGACTCATAAATCAATGGAACAAAATTGAAGATTCAAATATGAATACATGCAATTTCAACCACCTGATATTTGACAAGGGGGCCAAGAAAATTTACTGGAGGAAAGACAGCATTTTTAGCAAATGGACCTGGCAAAACTGGAGCTCCACCTGTAGAAGAATAAAACTAAACCCCTATCTTTCATGTTGAACAAAAGTCAACTCCAAATGGATCAAAGACCTCAATGTGAAGCCTGAAACTCTGAAAATGTTAGAAGGAAACTTTGGCAAAACCCTACAAGATAAAGGTGTAGGAAAGGATTTTCTAAACTGGGTATCAATTGCTCAGGAAACAGGGTTAAGAATCAACAAATGGGACCTCATTAAACTAAAATCTTCTGTACATCAAAAGAAGCAACCTAGGAAGTGAAGAGAAAACCCACAGAATGGGAGAAAATCTTCACCAGCAACACATCTGACAGAGGTTTAACATCCAGAATATATAATGAACTCAAAAAACAAAGAATCAAGAAAGGAAGTAACCCAATTAATGGGTTGAGCAGGGAGTCCTCCAAAGAAGAAATAAAGATGGCTAAGAAGCATCTTAAAGGGTGTTCAACATCACTAATAATCAAGGAAATGCAAATTAAAACCACTTTAAGATTTCATCTTACCCCAGTCATACTGGCTAAGATCAAGAGAACAAATTATACCAAATGTTAGAGATGATGTGGAGAAAGGGGAATGCTTATCCACTGCTGGTGGGATTGCAATTTTGTTGAACCCCAATGGAAAGCAGTGTGGAGAACTCTGAAAAAACTACAAATGAACATACCATTTGACCCAGTTATACCACTCCTTGGCATATACCCAAAGATTTCATTCTATTGCAGAATCGTCTTTTTTAACGGAATGATGCTAGATAGCCTGACCAGGCTACAGTGAATGAACTCACATACCTACTTTTTTAATGATCATGGGCAATCTGATAGTATACAGTTCATGTTAGGTAATTTTATCGTATCAGAAGTAAACAGAAATTTGCAGGTAAATGGATGGAACTAGAAACTGTTATACTAAGTGAAGTAACACAGATTCAGAAAAACATTGATGTATGATCGCCCTCATATGTGGATCCTAGCACCAAATTCTTATAAATGAGTATGTATCCAGACAAAACTACAGGAACCAGGATAATGAAAAGGAACCAGGGAGGTGAAGGAAAAGAAAGAATCTGAAAAAGAAGAACAGTAGGAAACAGGTGTTAATAAGGGAGATATAGATAAAAATGGTGTTATTTTAAGGGGAGGGGGAGGGAAGCTTACACAAGGAGCCTAGGGGATACATGGAAAGAAGGATCTCAAGAGAGGTGGGACCATAGGATAAGGGTATTATTAAGGGAGAAATGGGAAAACAGGGGCACCTTAAATGGGGAAACCATGGTGGAAGGGTTAGACAATGCAAGAGATAAATAATGCCTAGCTAGTTTAAAAAAACCATAGGGAACCATATTAGTCCAACAAACTACTGACAAATAATACATACAACCAGATCAAAGAATGTAATATATGTCTAGGCAAGGTTTACCTGAGAGCATTTGGTTTTTGTCCAAGCTTTATCTACATAGCACATGGTTACAAAAAGTAGCAGACTGGTGGAACTACTCTTTTTGGATGTTTAACAGCCATACTATGAGTCCTGTACTAATTTGGACAGAAGGACATAAAGGACAATTTTTTTTCCTTGCCCTCCTAGGTCTACTAAGTTCCAGGGGACTATGAGCATCTCTCAAAATCTCCTATAACTGTGGTGAGTCACCTGCCCTCTTGATCAAGGAGGCTGTGGAGACCCCACCAGATGGACCTGAACCAGTGTCCACTCTACAAAGAGGAGAGTCAACGCAGAGGAATCACTTCCTCCATGCTTCCAAGTGAAGCCAGCCATGGTTGAGCAGGACATTTGACTTGTCTTTACATAGTCAGAACTGGTAAAAGAAAGGAGCCAGGGGTTCCTCCCAAGCCCATGTAACCCCTGATGAACAGATGATCAAATGACCTTAAGAGTAAAAATAAATTGGTATATCTGGGCCAACTGTACGGCCTTAAACATCCAAAAGGAAAGTATAACCAAAGATTAAAGGGGCCAATATAATTTCTTAAGAGTCCATATGCATATCTAAAGGCTACATAACAAGCAACAATGCCAGATAGGAGATACCTTCTTTTGAGTTGTTGGCCAGGGTGACCAATGGTACTTCCAAATAGTAACCCAGCATAGAACTAGGAAAATGAACAGCAGACCCTAATCTTATCTAAAGGACTATTGATAACTGATTGCTGCTAGAAGAGGAAGAGCTGACCCTCCTAAAACAAAGACCTCTAGATAGGCTGAGTAGATTCACCAGAAGGGCAAGTAGTAGGGAATGGCTGGGGGTGCCGACAACACAGCAGACAGTAGCAGGGATATCAGAGTATAAGGGCTCTAGTGGGGAGAGGGAGGCTGTGGGAGGGTGCCATTTGGAAAGTAGGTGTGTAATCGAATAAGATGGTTTGGGATGTTCTGTGTGACACACACACACACACACACACACAAAATTAACAAATTTTTGAAAATGTATTATATTTGAAGAGGAAGTATGGAAATTTATGTCATGCTAATTAGTAGAGGTGATAAAAATTACCATTGAAATCCACCTGATGACTTCATAGACATACACAGGCACCAAGGGTCCAAGTGCAACCGATTATGACTAGTAATAATCAGATACAG
>NW_008340588.1:7419874-7427754 GCF_000622305.1 Nannospalax galili
CATAATGATTAAAAAATAATAATTTAGATGTGAAAAACACTACCATTGAAATCTACTTGATTACTTTATATCCATGGTCAGATGCCAAGGAGCTCAAAAAGTAACAGAATGTGACTAGTAATAATCAGATATATAGAAATTAGAAACGCATGTGCAAACATGTTAATGTCAATTGCATTAAAAATGAATTTTTCTGTATGAAACTGTATTTTAATAATGAAATGGAGATCTTAATGGAGATCTTTTTTAAAGGTTAAAACCTCATTCAATTTTATGTCTTACAGTGTTTATACTGAGTTCAATATTGTATAACTGTAATAATTCAACTTTAATCTAAAAAGTTTATAGCCAATTTTGAAAAAGATGGATCTTAGCTCAGAAAATTGTTATTGAATATGTCAATGCTGTTGTAATGAAATGCTTCTTCTAAGTATGTGGTTATTAAATAAATAATGAACTGGAAAAAACAGAACAATTGGAAGCTATCCTAGGCTATAAATTGAGTTAAAGACCAGCCTGGTATACATAGCAAAACCTTGTCTTAAAAATTCAAAAATAAATAAATAAATAAAGCAAGTGCTTAACTTCATAAAAAAAGAGTCCATATGTATAGGTAAAGGCTGCATAAGAAGAAACAATGCCAGCAGACAGGAGACACCTTCCTTTCAGTTACTGGCCAGGGTGACCCAAAAGACTCCCAGACAGTAACACAGCATAGAACTTGGAAAATGAACAGCAGACCCCAATCTTATCTAAAGGAATATTGGCAACTGATTGCTGCTAGATGAGGAATAGTTGATCTTTCTAAAACAAGGATCTCTAGATAGGCAGACTAGATTCAGTAGATGGACAAGCACTGGGAAATGGCTGGGGGCACCGACAACACAGTGGACATTAACAGGGATGACAGAGTATATGGGCTCCAGTTGGCAGGGGGAGGGCTATGGGAGGGTGCCATTTGGGAAGTGGGTATATAGATGAATAAGATTGTGTGGGATATTCTGTATGATATACACAGAAAAATAATCAAAAATTTTTTTAAAAAGATATTTGAGGAGGAAGCGTAAAAATTTACTTCATGTTAATTAGCAGAGGTGATACACATTACCATTGAAATCTACCTGATGACTTTATATCCATACTTAGGTGCCAAGGATCTGAGTGTAACTGAGTGTGACTAATAATAATCAGGTACATAGAGATTAGAGACACCTGTGCAAACATCTAAGCGTTAGTAGCATTAAAAATGAGTTTTTCTGTATGAAACAGTATATTTTAAAATGAAATGGAGATCTTTTTTAAAGGTTAAAACCTCATTTCTATGTCTTATAGGGTTTATACTGAGTTCAATATTTTATAACTGTATTAATTCAACTGTGAACCTAAAAATTTACAGCCACTTTTGAAAGTGATACCTCCTTGCTCGGGAAATTGTTATTGAATATGTTAAAGCTGTAATGAAATGCTTCTTCTAATCATGTGATTGTTAAATTTAAAAAAAAAAATTAAAAAAAGAAAATAAGATCTATCTTTTTGTTTTCTACAATAAATACAACTCACTCCCAAGAACAGATAGTACCTGAGAGTAAAAGAAAGGGAAAGAGTATCCCAAGCACATGGGACAAGGAAACAAGCAGCTGTCACTACTCTATTACCTGAAAAATAGTCTTCAAGCCAAACTAATCAGATGGCATAAAGAAGGTTATGTCATTCTGATCAACCTACCAAGAGGATATTTTAGTTCTAAGCCCATCAAATTCAGTGTACCCAATTTCATAAAACAAATACTACTAGACATTAAACCATGTATATTAACCCAACATGGTAATAGTAGGTGACTTCAGTACACCACTCACACCATGTCATGTAGACAGAAAGTAAGTAGAAAAACACTGGAGTTAAATGATACCACTGAGCAAATGGGCTTAACCAACATCTATAGCACATTTCACCCAAACATGACAGAATACACATTCTTCTCAGAAGTCCATGGAACTTATTCTAAAATAGATTACATACGAGGACAAAAAGAAAGCCTCAGTAAGTACAGGAAAATTGAAACAACTCCCTGCATTCTATCTGGCCAAAATAGAATGAACCCAGAAATCGACAGCAAGAGAAACCATAGAAAATACACAGACTCATGGAAATTGAATGACAGTGTTCATTAAAGAAATCAAGAAAGAAATAAAAAATTCCTGAAACTGAACAAAAATAAAAACACAACCTATCGAAACCTATGGGACACAATGAAGACAGTCCCAAGAGGAAAATTTATAGCTCTAAGTGCCTACATTACAAAATCACAGACACTGCAAATTAATAACTTAATGGTACGTACCTTAAGGCACTGGAAAAAGAAGATAAAACCAAGCACCCAAGTAGTAATTGGAAAGAAATAGCTAAGATTAGGGTAGAAATCAACAAAATATAAATGAAAAAGTATAAAGAATCAATTACAAAATTGGTTCTTAGGAAAATATAAAATTGGAAAACCCTTAGTCAAATAAATCAAAGTGAGAGAAACACCAAATCAGTAAGATTAGAGATGAAAACAGAGACATTACAATAGTTGTCAATGAAATTCAGAAACTCATAAGGTCATACCTTAAAAATCTATACTCCACAAAATTGGAAAATCTAAAAGAAATGGATGAATATCTTGATGTATATGACCTATCAAATTTAAACCAAGATGAGATAAACAAAATAATATAACAAATGTAAAACAAGCAATATGATTGAAGCCAACAATAAGAACTTTCCAACTAATAAAAGACAGATTCACTGCAGAATTCAACCAGACCTTTAAAGAAGAGCTAAAACTGATGCTTCTTGAGGCTGGAGAGATGGTTCAGCAGTTGAGTACTGACTGCTCTTGCAGAGGACCTAGGTTCAGTCCCCAGCACCCACATGGCAACTAACAACTGTTTGTAACTCCAGTTTCAGGGGATTCAATGCCTTCTTCTGACCTCTGCAGGCACTGTACGATGTGTATGCAGGCAATACATTCATATACATAAAATAAAAATAATAAATACTAAAAAAGAAAAAAATGCTTCTCAAACTACTCCATATAATAGAAAAGAAAGGAATGCTTGTAAACTTTATATGAAGCAAGAATTATACTGTTGTAAACCTAGATATGGATACACACACACATACACACACAAACACACACACACACAAGAAATTTTATAGACTAGGGCTGAATAGATGACTTAGCAGTTAATAGCACTGGCTGCTCTTGTATGTGCTGGGTTCAGTTCCCAGCACATACATGGTGGCTAACAACCATCAGTAACTCCAGTTTCAGGGATTGGCCACCCTCTTCTGGCTTCCATGGGCATTGCACACATGGGTTTATTTACATACATGAAGGCAAAACATGTATACACATAAAACAAAAATAAATTAAAAAAATTATAGACCAATCTCCATGATGAATATAGATGCCAAAATTCTTAATAAATACTTGCAAATTGATTTAAAGAACACATAAAAAAGACCATTTATCATGACCAACTTGGCTTCATTCCAGAAAAGGAATGATTCAATATACATAAATAAATCAATGTAATTCATCATACAAATGGCCTTAAGGAAAGAAATCTCAATTAGATGCAGAAAAGGCCTTTGACAAAAATCCAACATCACTTCATGATAAACAACAACAACAACAATAAAACAACAAAACAAAAAAGCTCTTGGTAGACTGGGGAGGGAGGCAGTATTTCTCAGTATAATAAAGCTGTGTATGACAAACATAGCTAGCATCACGTTGATGGAAAAAAAATTGAAGCATTTCCACTAAAATCAGAAATAAAACAAGGACATCAACTCTTCCTACTCTTATTTAACAGTACTTTAAGTCTTAGTTAGACAATAAGATAAGGAAATTAAAGGAATACCAGTGGGAAAGGATAAAGTCAAAGTACTCCTATTTTCAGATGACACAATTCTATACAAAAGGGCCCAAAGACTCTACCCCAAAACTCTTAGTGCTGACTTTTATTACTACCACATTAGCAATTTAATTTCTGATTCCAATTATAAGTGATTAGCAATAAAAGGATATATGGTTGTTCTTTAAATCTCACAACCAGAGAGAAGCAGCAAGACTGGTGATTGGGGGAGACAGGCGGAGGGAGGGAGAGGGAGAAATGGAGGAGAGATAAAAGAGCAAAAGAGAAGAGAGGGGAAAGATGGGGGAAGGGGAGAGAGAAAGGAGGAGAAACCAAGGGATGGAGCATGAGAGAGAGAGAGAGAGAGAGAGAGAGAGAGAGAGAGAGAGAGAGAGAGGTATCTTGGAATAAGTTTTGCCATTTCTATACACATTCGAAATTCTTCTGGTGAGAGCACAATTGGTCAGCAAAGAATGGCTCTTGATGGAGTCTATTGTGTAAATTCAAATTGGTTTGACCAGTTCTACTTGCAGGAAAGTATTCAGGTAATGCAACAAAATTTCTATTTGTGAATCAAGAATTTCTGTGGACTGTAGAGATGGTTCAGTTGGTAAAGTGCTTGGTGTGCAAACAGGAGAACCTGCATTCAATCATCAGCATCCATGTTAAAAAAAAAAGGAAAAAAAAAAAAAAGCTAGGCATGGAAGTGTATCTGTAGATCCAGCACTGGGAAGATGGAGATAAAAGCACTCTGGAGCTTGCTGACCAGCCAGTCTAGACTAATAGGTGAGCTTCAGGTTCTATGAGAAACCCTGTCTCAAAAACTAGGGTAGAAAACAATTGAGAAAGACAACTGACATCAACCTCTGGCCTCCACACACAAGACACACAATACACATCATCCCACACACATGTACACACACCCATGCAAAGACACAATTTTGTGATAATATGAACTTCAAACAAAAAACACAACAAAGAAATACACAGTATTTGATCTGATACAAGGCAGCAACTACTATCTTTAGTTACTGTTATGTTGTTTTTTAAAACATGCTTCCTGTTCTCTAAATTTCCTTTATTAAAAGGATGTTATAAAAATAGATGCTATAAATTGTAATGATTTTATGTCCAATTTTGTTTTAAAATATTTTATTTATTCTTTTTATTTTATGTATATGAGTGTATTGCCCACATGTGTGTAAGTCCATTCATGTCATGCAAGATTCACAGAGGTCAGAAGAGGGTGTTGGATTCCCTTGGAACTGGAACCATGGACAGTTGTTAGTCACCATGTGGATGCTGGGAATCAAACCCGGGTCCTCTGCTAGAACAGCCAGTGCTCTTAACCACTGAGTCATCTCTCCAGCAACCCAATTTTACTTTAAAGTAAATTAAAATACCCTTTCAATTCTATTTGTATACTGATTTAATGATTGTATGATACAAATTTATTTCTTCAACAATTTTATAACATAATTTGATTTGTCAATTGACTTTTCAATTGTAAAGGCAAATGTTTGACTCCTTAATTTCAAATGATAAATTATTCAATTAACAAAATTTACATTATAGTTTTTTTCAGAATATGTCAAAATATAGATTTTAAAGACAAAGATAAGCATAAACCCAAAGAAAAACATCCTTTTTATTACAGACATTTGTCCTGTTCCACACAAATCATTTTTATAACTTGAAAAAAATTCTTGAGAACTCTAAATGTAAGCTTATTACTATCAAAAGCAATAGTTATTCATCAAAGAAGTATATGCATATAGAAAATATAGTATACTTATAATACCAATTCAAATTTTAGTATATTAAATATTATGGCTTTACTATATCGGCGTTTTCTTTGCCTAAGAATAAAAAAAATCATAAATCTTAAAAGTCAAAATAAATTATAAACAGCTATAGCTACAAAAGTTCATTAATGGATATGTAACATAAAGGGATATATACTGGATAGCAAAAACATAAGATATGGAGAAAAAAGAAGTAAAAGAATAGTTTTTGTTATGCAACTAGTTGCAGCTTTATCAGTTTAAAATAGAATGTTATGGTGGACAACCAACAGCAATGCTATAACCTGTATAGTTTGGGGTGTTTTGGGAGCCTTCCTGGCTAACAACTCCTAGGGTGGTATCTATACTTGGAACTGGTATTTCTGTTTTGTACCCTTAGCTTTTGGGATCAGTACTGTCCACCCTTGCAGGGTACCACCATTCAAACTCTACTTTAAAAATAATGCTGTGTTTTATAATTACCTTATAAAGTACTAGTCTTACATGCATATTTTTCATACATTTTTAGTTTTGGCTAACCCTCCCCCTGCATCCCATCTGCCCCTCCACCCTATCCATGTTTAAACATTGCCTAGTATTCCTTCCCTCTATTTTCATACAGATGTGTTTTACCATCCCTATTCACATTAAGGCCTTGGCTTCCAGCCCACTCCTCCCCAGCCTCTGTCTCTACAGACATTTCAATTTAAATAAACCAAAAACTTTTAAGCCAAGAGAGCAGCACTTGACTTTCTTCCTCTAGGTCACCTTACTCAATATTAATTTTTTCTGGTTCCATCTGGTTTCCTGAAAATTTCATTTTATTTTTATTGCTGTGTCAGAGGTACTCACTGGTGCCACAGTGGCACAACTGTTATAGATAGGGTAACCAACTGATTTCTGGCTGGATCTGAGGCATGCTCTGTAGACGGAAGTTCATGCCAGGGACTGTGGACCTGTTCAAAGACCCAAGACTAGGAGGTCCCAGGCACTAGGAATGAACCTAGGTTTTTTTGCTAAATAGACATGTCACATTGGCTCTTAAATATTTATGTTTATACCCATAGCCTAATGATGTCCTCAGCCTTGATCAAAGAAACTTGTCTTTGAAGCACAATGCAGTTAATGCAGGGCTTCATGTCTGGTCAAGGTACTAAGAACAAGTGATTATTGAGTGCTCAGCATTAAACAGCACATACGTATCACCCCCTTCAAGGGTCAGAGAACGTTGTAGGTGAGGAGGCAGAAAGAATGTAAGAGTTGAACGATAAGACAGAAGGCTATAAAATGCTGTCTTATGGGTATGATGCAGAGGTGGCACTCATGAACTCTCAACAACTATAGTTGCAACAGAAGAATGAACCAGGAAACAGAGTCATTGGGGAAGTCATGGTCAAGGAAGCCCATGAGGCCCTCCCCTGCCCAGGGGACCTAATGGAAGTAGAGGAATACTGTAGGGGAGGAAGTTATTATTTACAGTGACTTAGCCACTGGTGAGTTACTTATGGTCCAGCAGATAGCTCCACACCCAAGCCTACATGAATGGCCAGTTAAACCCAGTGGGCCACAAAGCAAAAACAAAACAAGGCATGTAATTGGTATGGTGATTTGATGGGAGAAAGGGAAGGGACTGTGGGGTGAGAGAGGGAAAAGAGGGTAGAGGGATGAGTGTGATCAGAATGTATTACATGCCTGAAACTGTCAAAGAATAAATTAATAACAAGCAGATTAGTATAACTAGTAATTATTTTATAAAAGTCTCAGTGCTAAAAAAACAAAGCAAAAATCTATGGTTGATATACAAAAGGAATATATAAAAAAGTATATTATTACAGAAAATCAACAAATTACAAGGGTGGACAGCACAAGATGAAAAAACAACAGATCTGTGAAACAATCTGAAAACAATTAAGAGGGAAACAGTAAGTTCTTTACCCATCAATAATTACCCTAAGTGTATGTGGATTAAATTCTTCAATCAAAAGACATAGTGTGGCTAAATGTACAAAAATACAAGACTCAACTATAGGTTGCTTACAAGAAACTCATTTTAACTTTGGGGATGCACATAACTGAAAGTGAAAGGGGGGATGTATTCCATTTGAAGGGTAACCAGAAGAGATCAAAGTGGCTATTCTTGTATTAGACAAATGAAACATTAAGTGAAAAATTATTAAAAAAACAGAAGCCA
>NW_008340588.1:7427877-7431309 GCF_000622305.1 Nannospalax galili
ATATAGCAACGTAATAATAGCAAGGGACTTCAGAGATTAAGTAAGGAAACACTAGCTATGAACTATACTATATATAATGGACATAACAAACCTACAGAACATTCCATAGAGAATGAGCAGAATGTACATTCTTCTCAGATGTCCATGGAATGTTCTCTATAATAGATCATATGTTGGACCACTATGCTGGTCAGACTTTCTGTTGCTATGACAACTAACTGAGAAAAAGGACATGGGTAGGAAGATTTATTTTTCTTCATGATTTAAGAAGTTTCTGTCTGTCACAGCATGGAGAAAATGGTGAGCAGGCAGCAGACAGAGCAGACACGGAAGACTTTTATCCTTTTTCCTCTTTGATTTCCATTCAACCCCAGCCCATGGATGCTATACCCAAGTCAGGGCAGCTGTGCCTCCATAGTTAATTCTCTCTGGAAATACTTCACATACATGCCCAGGGGTGTGCTTTACTAATCTTTTAAGTAATCCTCAATCCAATCACAATGAACCTTCACAGTTATAGTATGTGTATTATCAAATTTAAGATAGAAAGTTGTATAAGTATTTTACTACAACTACCTTACTGACCCCAATGATATAAAACTATGAACAGTAACAGGATGAAAATTGATAACTTCATCAATATGTGAAAATTAAAGTATACTTTACTTACTGCTAATGGGTAACAGAAAAAATAAAATAAAATCAGCCTCACCTCCCTTTACTTCCCTGGGCTGCACAGCCTGGGTAAGTCCAACATGTGCACCTTGACTCCCCAGCTTCTTGACTCCCCAGTCTCCAAGTTTCTCCTCCTAGGCTGGGTACAGGCCCATTTCTTGTCTTGGCACCCCAGACACTGAGGCCAACCTCTCGGCCCAGAGCCACCACTGCTTCCTGATCCTCTGCATCTGGACAAACCAGATTCCTCCCTACCACCCCCAGGAACCCTCAGGGCCTGGTCCTGCCCTCACCTCCCTTTACTTCCTGGGCTGCACAGCCTCCAGTGTCCTGATACCAGCACCTTCCCTGGGTAAGTCCAGTGCACCCAGTGTGCCTTGACTCCCCCAGCCACTTTCACCCTCTCAGCTCCCCCACAAAGTCTCCTCCTAGGCTGGGTACAGGCCCATTTCTTGTCTTGGCACCCCAGACACCAGGGCTAACCACTTGGTCCAAAGCCACCACTGCTTCCTGATCCTTTGCATCTGGACCAACCCGGGTCCACCCTGCTGCCCATCCCATGAACCCTCTAGGTCAAGTCACACCCTCATCTCCCTTTACTGCCCTGGGTGACATAGCCACCAGCTTCCTGAGACCAGCATTTATCCTGGGACCTTCTCCCAGGCCAGCCCAGCCCCCAAATTCTTGAGGGCAGCATCTTTCCTGGAAGGACCCATACCTTAGGAGAAAGCCTGATATCATCTGAGCCTCATCTCACTTGGGCCTCTGTGGGAACTCCTGAAGACAAAAGGAATTAGGCCACCCCAATATAAACTCAAAAGAGAGAACCTGAAGCCTAGACCAACCAGCTCTTCATGCCCAACAAGTAAGCCACAAAGGCATGTAAAGTTTACAAAATGAAGCAAATCTAAACTCAACAAAGGAAGGCTTGAGTCTCACACAAGAATCAGAAACTATGAAAGAAATCCACATGTCAAAATCACAAAGAAAAAATGATAACATGAAAAAAATCCTCCAAAATAATATATCCCTAACAAGTACCAATAGTCCTCTAGAGGAGTACAATGAGAACTTCCTAGAGACAACACAGGACATGGAACTCAAAAGAACACTTATAAACATGATAAAATAATTCAGTGAATTTAAGAACACACAAAGAAAGAATTGAAGGAAAGATAGGGATAAACTTCTGAATGAATTCAGAAAAGAGCTGGAAATATTGAAGAATACTCAGGCTGAAATGAAGAAGGAAGTGAAACACTCAGTAAGCCAATTAGAAATGACAAGAGAAAGCCTCAGCAATAGGATGAATGAAAGGAAAAGAGAATATCAAGACTGGAAGATAAAGTGGATGATTAGACCACTCAAGAAAACATAATGAAAAAATTTAAAAAGCACAAGAATGGAATATGCAAGAATTGTGTGACACCATAAAAAAATCAAATTTATGAATCATAGGCATACAGGAAGGAGAAGAATCTCAAGAGAGTGGTACGGAACAGATCTTCAACAGAATTGTAGAAGAAAATTTCCCAAAATTAAAAAAAGACATGCCCATACAAATACAAGCATATAGAACACCAAATAAACAAGACCAGAAAAGAAACGCTCTATGGCACATCATAGTAAAAACACTAAATGTTCAGAGACAATACTGAAAGCTGTAAAAGAAAAATAACAAATCACATATAAAGAAAACCCATCAGGATTACAGCTGACTATTCAGTGCAAACTATGAAAGCCAGAAGAGCCTGGAACAAAGTATTCCTAGCTCTAAATGACCACAGATGCCAACCCAGATTACTTTACCTAGCCAAAATGTCTATCATAGTTGAAGGGGAAAGAAAAATCTTCCATGACATAAATAGGCTGAAAGAATTCATGTCCACAAAACCAGCCCTTCAGAGAGTTCTTGAAGCAATACAAAGAGCTGAAGAAAGGAACAGCTATACACAAGGGGTTTTCTAAAAAAACGTATAACTGTGGAAATGCACAGCTATATCAAGAATGTGAACAGAAATAAAAATGACAGGATTCAATACACATCATTCATTAATAAATTTAAACATCAATGGACTGAACTCCCAGTCAAAGATACAGAAGAGTTGAATGGATTAAGAAACAAAACACTTCTTTTTGTTGTCTGCAAGAAACTCATCTCACTTTCAAGGACAGACAATATCTCAATGAGAAAGGATAGAAAAAAATATATAAAGCAAATGGGACTAAGGAAAAAACAGGTGTAGCAATTCTAATATCTGACAAAAATAGACTTTAAACTAAAACTAATCAGAAGAGACAAAGAAGGCCCTTAATTCTGATCAAAGGAACAATAAACCAAGAAGATACTACAATCATGAACATACATTCACCAAATTCTAGTGCACCCAACTTCATAAAAACAGTACTATAAGACTTTAAGACCCACATTAATCCCAACTCATTAATAGTAGGGGACTTCAATACAGCATTGTCACCATTAGATAGGTCAACAGGACAGAGAATTAACAGAGAGGCTTCTGAATTAAACAATACCATATATCAAATGGACCTAACAGACATCTACTGAATATTCCACCCAAGCACCAAAGAATATACTTTCTATTCAGTGCCTCATGGAACCTTCTCCAAAATCAACCATGTACTGGGGCACAAAACGAACCTCAAAAAATACAAAACGATTGAAATAATTCCATGCATTCTATCAGACCATAATGCAATAAAGCTTACAATCAACACCCGAAGAAGCCCTAATCA
>NW_008340588.1:7431490-7440794 GCF_000622305.1 Nannospalax galili
GCTCTAAGTGCCTACATTAAAAAATCAGAAAGATCACAAATAAATGACTTAACACTGCAACTCAAGACACTTGAAAACAGCAACAAATGAAACCGAAAACCAGCAGACAAGAAGAAATACAAAAATCAGAGCAGAAATTAATGAAATAGAAAAAAAGAAAACAATACAAAGAATGAACGAATCAAAGAGCTGGTTCTTTGATAAAAGAAACAAGATTGATAGAACGCTAGCTCAGTGAACCAAAAGAAAGAAAGAGCACCTCCAAATCAACAAAATCAGAGATGAAAGGGGAAACATCACAACATACATCAAAGAGATCCAGAGCATTATAAGGGGATACTTTAAAAACCTATATGCTACTAAATTTGAAAACTTAAAAGAAATGGATGGTACATAAAAGCATGGGAACCACCAAAGCTAAACCAAGAAGAGATTAACAGACCCATAACACATAAGGAAACTGAAACAGTAATACAAAACCTCCCAACTAAAAAAGCCCAGGACCAGAAGGATTTACAGCAGAATTCTACAAGACATTTAAAGAGGATCTACACCCAATACTAGTTAAGTTATTCAAAAAGATAGAAATGGAGGGAGAACAACCAAATTTCTTCTATGAAGTCATCATCACTCTAATAACAAAGCCAGGTAAAGATAAAATCCAAAAAGGAAAACTATAGACCCATATCTTTAATGAACATAGATGCAAAAATTCTCAACAAAATACAAACCACATACAGACACACATCAAAAAGATCATCCATCATCATCAAGTCGCCTTTATCCCAGAGATGCAGGGCTGGTTCAATATATGTAAGTCAATAAACATCATAGATCATATAAATAGACTCAAAGACAAGAAACACGTGGTCATCACCATAGATGTAGAGAGGAACCTTGACAAAATTCTACATGCATTTATGTTCAAAGTCCTAGAGGAAATTGGACTGGAGGGAACATATCTCAACATAATTAAAGCCATATGCAACAAACCCACAATCATTCTAAATGGAGAAAAACTGGAAGAATTCCAATTGAATTCAGGAACCAGACAAGGGTGCCCACTACCTCCACTTCTCTTTAACATAGTGCTTGAAAGTCTTGCAAGAGCAATAAGACAAGAGAAAGAAAATAAAGGAGTTATAATTGGAAAAGAAAAGCTCAAATTATCCCTTTTTTCAGATGATATGATATTATAATTAAGAGATACCAAAAAATTCCACCTGAAAACTCCTAGAAATTATTAACATGTTCAGTAAGGTGGCAGGTTACAAAATTAATCTATAGAAGTTTGTAGCCTTTCTATATACCAATAACAAGCAATCAGAGAAAAAGTACATGGAAACACTCCCCTTCACAAAATCTGCAAAAAGAAAAAATGTCTGGGAATAAATCTGACCAAAGACATTAAAGACCTCTAAAATGAAAATTTTAAATCCTTAAAGAAAGAGCTTGAGGAAGACATCAGAAGATGTAAGGACCTCCCATGCTCACTCATGGATTGGAAGAATTAATATTGTGAAAATGACCATCCTACCAAAAGCCATTTATATATTCAATGCAATGCCAATCAAAATCCCCATGACGTTTTTCACAGAATTGGTTAAAACCACCCTAAGATTCATATGGAAGCACAAAAGACCTCAGATAGACAAAGCAACCCTGCACACTAAGAGCAATGCTGGGGGGATTACTATACCAGATATTAAACTGTATTACAGAGCTGTAGTCATAAAAACAGCATGGTCCTGGCACAAAATAGACCCATAGATCAATGGAACAAAACTGAAGGCCCAAATATGAGTACATTCAATTTCATCCACCTGATATTTGACAAAGGAACCAAGAACATTCACTGGAAGAAAGACAGCATGATCAGCAAATGGTGCTGTCAAAACTGGATCTCCATCTGTAGACAAATGAAACTAAAACCCTATCTTTAACCTTGCACAAAAGTCAACTCCAAATGGATCAAAGACCTCAATGTGAAGCCTGAAAACCCTGAAACTGTTAGAAGAAAACATTGGCAATAACCTACAACATACAGATGTAGGTGTCTAAACCAAACATCAATTGCCCAGGAAACAAGGGGAAGAATCACCAAATGGGACCTCATTAAACTGAAAAGCTGCTGTACATCAAAAGAAGGAACCAATGAAGTGAAGAGAAAACCCACAGAATGGGAGAAAATCTTCACCAGTGACACATCTGACAGAGGTTTAACATCCAGAATATATAACAAACTCAGAAAACAAAGTATCAAGAAAGGAAGTAACCCAGTTAAAAGATGGGCTGAATAATTGAACAGAAAATTCTCAAAATAAGAAATAAAGATGGCTAAGAAGCATCTTAAAAGGTGTTCAACATCACCAGTAATTAGGGAGATGCAAATTAAAACCACTTTAAGATTTCATCTCGCCCCAGTCAGATTGGCTAAGATCAATAGAACAAATGATCCCAAATGTTGGAGAGGATGTGGAGAAAGGGGAATACTCATCCACTGCTGGTAGGGCTGCAAATTTGTTCAACGCCTATGGAAAGCAGTGTGGAGAACTCTTTAAAAACTACAAATGAACCTACCGTTTGACCCAGTTATACCACTCCTTGGCATAAACAGAAAAGAACTCATCCTATTGCAGAGACATCTGTACATCCATGTTTTTTGCTGCTCTTTTCACGTAGACAGAACTGGTAAAAGAAAGGAGCCAGGGGCTCCTCCCAAGCCCATGTGACCCCTGAGGAACAGATCCTCAAATGACCTTAAGAGTAAAAATAAATCAGTTTATCTGGACCAACTGTATAGCCTTAAACACCCAAAAGGAAAGTATAACCAAAGATTAAATGGGCCAACATAACTTCATAAGAGTCCATATGTATAGCTAAAGGCTACATAACAAGCACCAATGCCAGACAAGCGATACCTTCTTTTGAGTTGTTGGCCAGGGTGGCCAAGGGATTCCCAGATAGTAACCCAACACAGAACTGGGAAAATGACCATCAGACCCCAATCTTATCCAAAGGAATATAGACAACTGATTACTGCTAGATGAGGAACAGCTGACCCTCCTAAAACAAAGGCTTCTAGATAGGCTGACTAGATTCACCATAAGGGAAATAGTGAGGAATGGCTGGGGGTGCCAACAACACAGCAGACAGTAGCAGGGATATCAGAGTATAAGGGCTCTAGTAGGGGGAGGGAAATATGTTAAATTCGTAGTGAAGTGCTTCTTCTAATCAAGTAGTTATTAAAAATAAAAAAAGATTAAAAATAATAATTAGTAGATTTGAAAAACATTACCGTTGAAATCTACCTGATGACTTTATATCCATGCTCAGGTGCCAAGGATCTCAGAAAGTAACCGAGTGTGACTAGTAATAATCAGATATATAGAGATTAGAAATGCATGTGCAAATATCTTAATGTCAATTGCATTGAAAATGAATTTTTCTGTATGAAACTGTGTATTTTAATAATGAAGTGGAGATCTTTTTTAAAGTTTAAAACCTCAGTTAATTTTATGTGTTCTAGGGTTTAGACAGAGTACAATATTGTATAACTGTATTAATTCAACTATATACCTAAAAATTTTCAGCCAATTTTGAAAGAGATGCATCTTATCTCTGGAGATTGTTATTGAATATGTCAATGCTGTTGTAATAAAATGCTTCTTCTAATTATATGGTTATTAAATAAATAATTTTTAAAAAACTACAAATGAACCTACCATTTGACTTAGTTATACCACTCTTTAGCATATACCCAAAGAACTCATCCCATCCCATTGCAGAGACACGTGTACATCCACATTTGTTGCCGCTCTTTTCACAATAGCTAAGAGATGGAAGCAACCTAAGTGTCCCTCAGCTGTTGAGTGGATAATGAAAATGTGGTTCATTTTTACAATGGAATTTTACTCAGCAGTAAAGAAAGATGAAATCATGAAATTTGCAGGTAAATGGATGGAACTAGAAACTTACTTCCAGTAAGTGAAGTAACACAGACTCAGAAAAAAAATGGCATATGTTTTCCTTATATGTGGATCCTAGCACCAAATCCTTATAAGTGAATATGTATCCAGACATAACTACAGGAACCAGGATAATGAAGATGAACCAGGGAAGTAAAGGAAAAGAAAGAATCTGAAAGAGAAGAACAGTGGAAAACACGTGTTAACAAAGGAGACATGGACAATAATGGTGTTATTTTAAGGGGGGAGGGAAGGTTATGCAAGGAATCTAGGGAATAAAGGGAAAGAAGGGGCTCAAGAGAGGTGGGACCATAGGAGAAGGGTATTATTAAGGGAGAAATGGGAAAAACGGGGGCATCTTAAATGGGGAAACTATGGTGGAAGGGTTAGACTGTGGGAGATAAACAATGCCTAGCTAGTTTTAGGAAACCAGAGGGAACCACAATAGGCCAACAACCTACTGACAAATTATACATGCAACCAGATCAAAGAATGTAATATATGCCTAGGCAAGGTTTATCTGAGAGCATTTGGTCTTTGCCCAAGCTCTATCTGCATGGCATATGGTAATTAAAAGTACCAGACTGGTGGAACTAACCTTCTTGGATGTTTAACAGTCATACTTGGGAGGCCTATACTAATTTGGACAGAGAGACATAAGGGACAGTTTTTGCTCCTTGCCCTTTTAGTTCGACTAACTTCCAGGGAGCTATGAGCGTCTCTTAAAATGTCCTGTAACTATGGTGAGTCCCCTGTCCTCTTGAGCAAGGAGGCCATGGAGACCACACCAGATGGACCTGAACCAGTGTCCAGTCTACAAAGAGGAGGGTCAACACAGAAGAAACATTTCCCCCATGCTTCCAAGTGAAGCCAGTCATGGTCAAGCAGGACGTTTGACTTATCTTGACATAGATGGAACTGGTAAAAGAAAGGAGCCAGGGGCTCCTCCCAAGCCCATGTTACCCCTGAGGAAAAGATCCTCAAATGACCTTAAGAGTAAAAATAGTTTTATCTCGGCCAACTTTATGGTCTTAAACACCCAAAAGGAAAGTATATCCAAAGATTAATGGGGTCAATATAAGTTTTAAGAGTCCATATGTATGGCTAAAGGCTACATAACAAGAAACAATGCCAGACAGGTGATACCTACCTTTGGGTTATTGGCCAAAGTGGCACAAGAGAGTCCCAGACAGTAACCTGGCATAGAACTGGAAAAATGAACAGCAGACCCCAATCTTATCTAAAGGAATATTGACAACTGATTGCTGCTGGATGGGGAACAGCTGATCTTCCTAAAACAAGAATCTCTAGATAGGCTGACCAGATTCAGCAGACGGGCAAGCACTGGAGAATGGCTGGGGATGTTGACAACACAGAGGAAAGTAACATGGATGACAGAGTATGTGGGCTCTGGTATGTGGGAGGGAGGAGGCTATGGGAGATGCCATTTGGGAAGTGGGTATATAGATGAATAAAATTGTGTGGGATGTTGTGTATGATATACACACAGAAAAATCAACAAATTTTTAAAAAAAGTATTTGAGGAGGAAGCATAAAACTTTACTTCATGTTAATTAGTAGAGGTGATAACCATTACCAGTGAAATCTACCTGATGACTTTATATCCATACTCAGGTACTAAGGAATCCGAGCGTAACCTCCTGTGACTAGTAATCATCAGATACATAGAGATTAAAGACACATGTGCAAACATCTAAGTGATAGTAGCATTAAAAATGTAGGAAACAGTGTATTTTAAAATGAAATGGAGATCTTTAAAGGGTAAAATATAAAAACTCAGTTTTATATCTTACAGGGTTTATACTGATTTCAATATTGTATAACTGTATTAATTCAACTGTGAACCTAAAAATTTACTGCCGGTTTTGAAAAAGATGTATCCTTGCTCTGGAATGTGTTAGTAAATATGTTAAAGCTGTAATGAAATGCTTCTTCTAATCATGTGGTTATTAAATTAAAAAATAATAATAATTCTTCAAAGCATAAAAATTTGCTCCTTAATAATTAGTAGATGTGAAAAACATTACCATTGAAATCTACCTGATGACTTTATATCCATGCTCAGATGCCAAGGAGCTCAGGAAGCAACTGACTGTGACTAGTAATAATCAGATATAGAGAGATTACAAATGCATGTGCAAACATCTTAGTGTTAATTGTATTAAAAATGAATCTTTCTGTATGAAACTGTGTATTTTAATAATGAAATGGAGATCTTTTTAAAGGTTAAAACATCATTTAATTTATGTCTTATAGGGTTTATACTGAGTACAATATTGTATAACTGTAATAATTCAACTGTAAACCTAAAAATTTACTGCCAGTTTTGAAAGAGATGCATCTTAGCTCTGGAAATTGTTATTGAATATGTCAATGCTGTTGTAATGAAATGCTTCTTCTACGTATGTGGTTATTAAATAAATAATTTTTAAGTGAAAATAAATAAAATATTTAAGAACAAAGAAACGAGAGCCAAACAAAACAACATCAATAGAAAAGAAAGCAAAGAAAAAAAATCTTTCATTTGAGCTCGAATAAACTTTTTTGGTGTGGAAAAAAAGAATCAAGCCAGGCGTGGTGGCGCATGCCTTTAATCCCACACTTGGGAGGCAGAGGCAGGTGGATCTTTGTGAGTTCAAGGCCAGCCTGGTCTACATAATGAGTCCAAGGACAGATTGGGCTACAGGGAGACCCTGTCTCAAAAAGACAAAAAAAAAATAATCAGTAAAAGTAAAATAAAAATCAAACTCTTTGGCATATACCCAAAGGATTCATCCTATTGCAGAGACACTTGTACAACCATGTTTTTTGTTGCTGCTGTTTTCACATTAGCTAAGAGATGGAAGCAACCTAAGTGCCCCTCAACAGACAGAGTGGTTAACGAAAATGTGGTACATTTACACAATTGAGTTCTACTCAGCAGTAAAGAAAGATGAAATAATGAATTCTGCAGGTAGATGGATGGATCTAGAAACTGTTATACTAAGTGAAGTAACACAGATTCAGAAAAACAAAAGATGTATGTTCTCCCTCATATGTGGATCATAGCACTAAATCCTTATTATATATGGAATCCCACTGAATGGGTCAGTAGCCCATGGAAAACATGAAGCAGAAACCTGAAAGTTCAGTACCTTGCCACAGTGAGAGGATGATCATCCCATACCTAACAACCCCTCCAGTGCTCAGGGACTTTTGTGGAAGAGGTTGGCAGAAAGAATTTAAGAGCCTACGAAACAGGTAGCGGGTTAACTGGAAATGTCCTCTCACCACTATGCTGGCAAGCTATAGTCACAACTCCTTCCCAAGTTCATCCAGGCATCGAGGGGGCATCAGTTACCCTTCCCACCCAATCACTTGGCCTTAGCTGCATATGGGGGAGGGGCTAAACATATATAAATCCACAATGCCATAAGGCACCTCTCTGGCCATTTTGTGCAGCTGTGGGGAAGTCACAGGATCTATATTTGAGTTTGAAATTTCCAGAACAGCCATAAATGGGGGGGGGGCACCCACTCTTCTGTAAATAAATCCACACCCTATGCTTTGTTAGCAAGCCCAATAAACTTGTTAGGATCCCCCACCCCCCAAAAGAACAGCTCCAATGGAAACCTTCATCATTATTCCACCAAAGTTGACCCCATGTTGGCAAATCCTTTGATTTGTGCTTGCTTATTCCTGCTTTTCTCCTCTTAAACTTATATACATATATATATGTGTGTGTGTTATAATATATAACATATTATATAAGTTATATATATTATATATATAATACATATAACCTTCTTCAAGTTATTTCTGGAAAATGTGTTAAAATTTTTCTTCTGTGTAATAATAAAAATATTCTAAAAAAATCAAACTCCAACATATCATGTTATGGTATGTAACAAATGAAATTCTAAGGAGAGGTCATACAGACATGAGCAATTACAAGAAAAAAGAAAGCTCTCAAACAACCCAACTCCACACTTCTAAAACTGACCAATAAATGAAATCAGCCCAAGGTAGTGAAACGAATAAAATCACAATGACGAGAGTAGAATGTATGAAATAGACTAGAAAGAATGAAAAGGTCAATAAAACCTGGAAGTTTTTGACAGGGTAAACAAGACTGACAAAAGTTTAGCTAGACTAACCAAGAAATAGAGACAAATAAAATCAGAACTAGAAGAAATAATACCATAGGAATACAAAAAATCCTGAGACTGCAGACATACTGTGTTTGAATGCATTTTGCTTTATTGCACTTAACAGATATTCTATTTTTCCCTATTTCTTTTTTTGAAAAATTTTATAATTTTATTGAATTTTTTGTGTATTTCATACAGAACATCTCAAACAATCTTGATCATCTTTATACCCCTGACCCCACTGGCACTCTCCTATACCTCCCCTACTGGAGCCCATATACTCCATTTTTAACAAATTGAAAGGTTGGGGCAATCATGCCCAGATCAGAGTTTATTTTTCAACATCTCAGAAGATCACTGCCTTTTTTGGGCTATGGAATAATGTAAATATAACTTTTATATGAATTAGGAAACGAAAATTTCCTATGACTGGCTTTATTGAAATATGTGCTTTACTGCAGTGGTTTGGAATAAAATCACACCCCAGAGGTATGATTGTGTTACAAATAAGTGTATACCAATAAACTGGATGACTTAGGAGTATTAGATAAATTACTAGAGTATAATTCATATTTAATAGTGTTTAGGTTGAATATGCAGGATTTATTCAACGTGGCCAAATATTTGTAAAAAGTACAGAAAACTACAGGGAGGAAATTTAAAATCACCTTCAATTCTAATATATAGAGAAAATCATTATTTCACAGATAAGTAGTGTATGCCTGCTATATGGCCTGATCTGATTTAGTTTCTTGGAATTGAGCAATGTCCCTTAGTAAGTTACCAACATTATAAAATATAGAGTCTAGTGAATAGAAGCAAACAGATCATTAAATACAGACTAGATCAGTGATTTTTAAAAGTAGAGTGGGTAGCATAAATGGAAGAGATCATATTTTTTTTAATTTTTTTTACAATTAAAGTTACAGTTTTAACAATATACAAAATATTACAGTAATTCAGATTTTTTGGCATAATGATTACAGATTTGACAAATACATTTTATATCTCATAATAGAGATGAAGATTATACAAAAGCTATTAAAACCATTATGAGAATAAATTCAATTGTCACTTAAATATCTAAAGCTATTTGAAGGCTGAAACTCTGAAACTCTTAGAAGAAAACTTTGGGAAAAACCTACAAGATATAGGTGTAGGAAAGGACTTTCTAAACCGGACACC
>NW_008340588.1:7446561-7449952 GCF_000622305.1 Nannospalax galili
CGTTGCAGGACCAGGGAAGCAGAGAGAGGTGAGGGTGGGGCCGGGACCAGAAGCGGTGCTCCTGGAGCCCAAGAAAGGGACTGAGTTGCTCTGGGTGAGAAGGATCAGGAAGCAGTATTGGTTCCCCAGGTGTCTGGGGCCCCAAGACTAGGAATGGCGCAGGGCCCAAACTAGGAGTATAGAACGGTGAGGGGGGAGATGGAAGGGTGAATGTGGCTTAGGGAGACAGGGCGCGGAGAGCTGCGCTATAGACTTACCCCAAGAGGCCTGAGGATAGAAGTGCAGGCTAGGAGAGTTAGCAGGTGGTGCATGCCCAGGGAAGCAGGGAGAGGTGAGGGCGGGGCCAGGACCAGAAGCGGTGCTCCTGGAGCCCAAGAAAGGGACTGAGTTGCTCTGGGTGAGAAGGGTCAGGAAGCAGTATTGGTTCCCCAGGTGTCTGGGGCCCCAAGACCAGGAATGGTGCAGGGCCCAAACTAGGAGTATAGAACGGCAGGAGGGATGGAAGGGTGAATGTGGCTTAGGGAGTCCCAGCGCAGAGAGCTGCACTATAGACTTACCCCAAGAGGCCTGAGGATAGTAGTAGTTGAGGTCATATTTTTTATAATAGAGTGGTTAAGGAAGTCCTTTCTGATAATGCCATAATCAAATAGAAGCTTTAAGTGATGATACCTTCAGGAATCACATTCTAGAACAAAGAACAAGAGAAAAGTCCCAGAAACAAACAGGCAAGGAAACAAACACAACAAGAATAAATCCCATGATTGACAATTTTGGAGGAATACCCAAGGAGCCAGTGTGGTTGGAGAACTGAAAGCTGGGAGATGTGTTAAGATTTTGTGTCACGCCATCTCCAATGGAGCCCGCGTGAGATCCTCCGTGGGTTGAGGCTGGAACTTCAAGGAAGGTTGCCTCTTGGAATTGGTTGTGCTGAGAAACATGCAGTGTACTTGGCATGCTTTTACTTGCTATTATTTTTCTGTCACTGTATCTTTGGGCTTTCTGGGGGCCCAGAAAGTACCTGATGTCCTTGGCACTGCTATCACCACCTTTATTAAGATGAAATAGTTATGTTTATAAGTCCCATACTTGGAAGGATTTCATGAGAGCTGCAGGTTTAGAATGGGATACTGACGTAACGGGGTTTGGGACATATTAATGAACAGGGAAAAAAGGCAGATATAAAGCAACATTATTGTGATTCACTTGGAATTCAAATAGAATTATTAATGACTATAGAGCTAGTATTGAAAGCACATAGTGGTTTGAGGTCAGCTCATTGTGTAACCACAGAATACAAATTTTAAAAGTCTCTAATGTGACTGACCAAGATGAAAAACAGAAACTTTCTGTTTAGCACTAGTTAATGTTTGACAATGTATTGTTCACCTGTGTTTCACTTTTGTCTCCGGAATCAGAACTCTTAAGAAAAATGATTAAACTGCAAAACAATGGCTTATTGATGTAATCATGTAACTTTGTAATTTATAATCTGAGCTCTGCAGCTGCAAAATTACACTCAGACTTTCATCAAGCTCCTTAGTGTCTGTTTGTCACTCGCCGACTCCTTGTCCACCCTCTCGACGACCCTGTTCCCATTGGACTGAACTGCCCCGGTCTGGGCTGGTCCGTCACAATTTTGTAGACATGATACACCGGATTTTACCATGAAAAAGCCACTGGAAGCTCTGTGCAAAATAGCTAGTGTACTTAATGAATTGCTCTGGCTGCTATGAGGAACGAAGGTGTATAAGAAAGTGGTACGTGAAGAAGCTATTCTAATTATAAATGTAAAATGCAATGTCAACTATTAAGACTTTAATTTCCTTTGGCCGTTTGTCTGTAGGTTTGAGTTCCTGTATAATTAACATAACTGGGATTAAAAGATATATACAGTTCAGTAATTTTATATCTTCAAATGAAATTATATTTCTTATATAATTAAAAATTCTCCTAAAAGATAGCAGTTATATATCATATAAGCACTTTTCTTAAATTCTTTATGCTTGAAAATTCATTTGAATATTAAACAATAAGCTAAAATATTTTTGTGTCTGGTGGTAGGAATAAAATCCAGGACTTGCACACACTAGGCAAACATTCTATCACTGAGATACATCCTCAGTCCAATTATCAAGCCATGAAGTTAAAAACTTAGAAACATTATAACAAAGTGTTAAGAGACAAAATATTTAATAACCATTTACCTATGTGTTAAAATACTGTGTGGCTATTTAAAATAAAATTATCTTATGAATTGGGGATACATTTATACACTAGAAAGTGCAAAAAATAAGACTGTATATATCAAATATTCATATTATATAAAATGCATTTCAGAAAGATTATAAGGAAATAAAAATACTATTACTATTTGATGAGGTCATGGGTTTTATTTTTTTCTTTTAAATTCTGCACTCCAGATTTTTTACAATGAAACAGTAGTAAGGTTCTAATTAAACATGGTATATTTGTAAACATTAAGGCAACTATAGAAGTGAAAGATGTGAATACAAATGACTTATATGTCACAAACAAATTGCTTCCAGTACTGATTTCTTAAATATCAAATTCCTCACTTAAAAAATGAGGTGAACAACCAGAAGGCCTCTCGCCCACCTGCAGGCCTCTCTCCAGGGTAAGTCGGTCACATCCTCCAAGCCTTGATTACCCTAGCCTCATTCACCTTCCCATCTCCCCAGCCAGTCTCTCCTCCCAGCCTGGGTAATGTCCAATTCCTTGTCTTGGCACCCCAGACACCTGGGGAACCACCACTGCTTCCTGATCCTTTGCACCCAGACGAACTCAGACCTTCTCAGATTCCCAGGAGCACTCTGGACCTGCACCACCCGCCAGCCTCTTTCCGTCAGGGCACTGCTTCCCACCCCCATCTTCCTTTGCATCTCTGGGTGGTACGGCCACAGGCTGCCCTAGACCAGCATCTTTCCTGGGGTTGGCTCCCAGGCCAGTCCAAACCCCAAATTCCTGAGACCAAAATCTTTCCTGGAGGGATCCAGACCTTAGGAGAAATCCTGAGAGCATCTGATCCTCATCTGACTTGGGCCTCTGTGGGAACTGCGGAAGACAAAAGCAATCAGGTCACTCCAATATAAAATCAAAAGGGAGAACCAGAAGCTTAGAGGAAACAGCTTCTCATGTCCCAAAAGTAAACCACAAAGGCACATAAAGTTCACAAAAAGAAGCAGACCTAAACTTGAAGGCTTGAGTCTCACACGAGAATCAGAAACTACAAAAGAAATCCGCATCTCAAAATCACAGAGAAAAAATGATAACATGAAAAACCAAAATAACATACCCCCACCAAATACCAATAGTCCTCTAGAGGAGTACAATGAGAACCCCCTAGAGATAATGGAGGACACAGATCTCAAAA
>NW_008340588.1:7449990-7450845 GCF_000622305.1 Nannospalax galili
GAACACACACAAAAAAGAAAGAACTAAAGGAAGACAGGAATAAACTTCTGAATGAATTCAGAAAAGAGTTAGAAATAGTGAAGAATACTCAGGCTGAAATGTAGAAGGAAGTGAAACACTCAGTAAACCAATTAGAAATGACCGGAGAAAGCCTCACCAATAGGATGAATGAAATGGAAAACAGAGTATCAAGACTGGAAGATAGAGTGGACGAACTAGACCACTCAAGCAAAGATTATGAAAAATTTAAGAAATCACAAGAATGGAATATGCAGGAATTATCCTAGTACCCATGCTGGGTGGCTCACAATTGCCTATAGTATTTTCACTAGTATTTTCTCTATGCCTTGTTCTATGATCTTCCATGAGTTCCTAGGTCCATGGGATCTGATGCCCTTTTCTGACCTCCCAAATACCCCCCACATATGTGACATATATACACAGACACAGACACACACATACGCATAAATAAAGAGAAAATTCTGAAAGCTGCAAAAGAGAAACAACAAGTCACATATAAAGGAAAACCCATTAGGATCACAGCTGACTTTTCAATGCAAACTATGAAAGCCAGAAGAGCCTGGACCAAAGTATTCCCAGTCTTAAATGATCACAGATGCCAACCCAGATTACTATACCCAGCCAAAAATATCTATTACAGTTGAAGGGGAAAGAAAAATCTTCCATGACATAAATAACCCTTCAGAGAATTTTTGGGAAAAAATACAAAGACCTGAAGAAAGGAATGACTAGACCCAAGGGGTAAAAGAAAGAAACTAAATAAAGGTATAACTATGGGAACACATTTATGTTTAAAGTCCTACAGGGAAGGACTGGAGGGAACATACCTCAACA
>NW_008340588.1:7451160-7451777 GCF_000622305.1 Nannospalax galili
GCAATCATGAACATATATTCACCAAACTCTGGTGCACCCAACTTCATAAAAACAATACTACAGGACTTGAAGACCCAGATTAATCCCAACTCATTAATAGTAGGGGACTTCAATATCCCCACTGTCTCCATTAAGTACGTCAATAGGGCACAGAGTTAACAGAGAGACATCTTTTAAACAATACCATATTTATCAAATGGACTTAACAGACATCTACCAAGTATTCCATCCAAGCACCAAAGGACATACTTTCTACACAGCACCCCAAGGAACCTTCTCCAAAATCGACCATATACTAGGGCACAAAACAAACCTCAACAAATACAAAAAGATTGAAATAATCCCATGCATTCTATCAGACCACAATGCAATAAAGCTTACAATCAACACTGGAAGAAGCCCTAGTCACCACATGAACACATGGAGATTAAACAACACTCTCCTGAAGGACGAATGGGTCAAAAGAGAAATGAAGAAAGAAATAAAAGTATTCTTGGAATTAAATTAAAAGGACAATACAACACAACAAAACATCTGGGACATGCTGAAAGCTGTTCTTAGAGGGGAGTTTATAACTCTAAGTGCCTACATCAAAAAATCAGAAAGAACACAAATAA
>NW_008340588.1:7452238-7453354 GCF_000622305.1 Nannospalax galili
AGAAAGATACAGAACATTATAAGGGAATACTTTAAAAACCTATATGCTACTAAATTTGAAAACCTAATAGAAATGGATGGATATCTAAAGGTGTGAGAACCACCAAAACTAAACCAAGAAGAGAATAACAGCTTAAACAGACTCATGACACAAAAAGAAATTGAAACAGTAATACAAAACCTCCCGAATAAAAAAAAGCCCAGGACCAGACCTCTACAATGAAAAATTTAAATCTTTAAAGAAAGAGAATGAGGAAGACATCAGAAGATGGAAGGACTTCCCATGCTCATGGATTGGAAGAATTAATATTGTGAAAATGACCATTCTACCAAAAGTCATTTATAGATTCAGTGCAATACCAATTAAAATCCCCATGACATTTTTCACAGAATTGAAAAAAAAAAAAATCCTAAGATTCATGGAAGCACAAAAGACCTCGGATAGCCAAAACAATCCTGCGCACTAAGAGCAATGCTGGGGGGATTACTGTACCAGATTTTAAGCTTTATTACAGAGCTATGATCATAAAAACAACAAGGTACTGGCACAAAAATAGAGCCATAGATCAATGGAACAAAATTAAAGACCCAAATATGAGTAAATGCAATTTCAGCAACCTGATATTTGACAAAGGGGCCAAGAATATTCACTGAAGGAAAGACAGCATTTCGGTAAATGGAGCTTGCAAAACTGTATATGCATCTGTAGAAGAATGAAACTAAACCCCCATCTTTTACCCTGCACAAAAGTCAATTCCAAATGGATCAAAGATCTCAATGTAAAGCCTGAAACTCCGAAACTGTTAGAAGAAAACATTGGGAAAAACCTACAAGATATAGGTGTAGGAAACGATTTTCTAAAACGGACATCAATTGCTCAGGAAAAAAGGACAAGAATTAACAAATGGGACCTCATTAAACCAAAAGGCTTCTGTTCATCAAAGGAGGCAACCAGGGACGCAAACAGAAAACCCACAGAATGGGAGAAAATCTTCACCAGTGACACATCCAACAGAGGTTTAATATCTAGAATATATAACAAACTCAAAAAAACTGAGAATTCAGGCAAGTAACCCAATTAAAATATGGGCTAAGGAGCTGAACAGAGAGTTCTCAA
>NW_008340588.1:7453911-7481055 GCF_000622305.1 Nannospalax galili
GTATCCAGACATAACTACAGGAACCAGGGTAATGGAAAGGAACCAGAGAGGTAAAGGAAAAGAAGGAATCTGAAAGAGAAGAAGAGTAGGAAACAGGCGTTAATAAGGGAGATAGGGATAAAAATGGGGTTATTTTAAGGGGAGAGGGGAGGGAAGGTTATGCAAGGAACCTAGGGGATAAAGGGAAAAAAGGAGCTCAAGAGAGGTAGGACTGTAGGAGAAGGGTATTATTAAGGGAGAAAGGGGGGAACTGGGGGCACCTTAAGTGGGAAAACCATGATGGAGGGGTGAGACAATGCCAGAGATAAATAATGCCTAGCTAGTTTTGAGAATCAGAGAGAACCATATTGCCCCTACAACCTACTAACCAGTTATACATAACAGATATAGAAATATATGTCTAGATAAGGTTTATCTGAGAACAATTGGTCTTTGGCCAAGATTTATCTACATGACACACAGTAATTAAAAGTACCAGACTGGTGGAAGTAACCTTCTTGGATGTTTAACAGACATACTTTGAGGCCCATAATAATTTGGTCAGAGGGACATAAAGGACACTTTTTGCTCCTAGCCCTCCTAGGTTGACTAGTTCCAGGGGACTATGAGCATCTCTCAAAATGTCCTGTAACTGTCGTGGGTCACCTGTCCTCTTGATCAAGGAGGCTGAGGAGACCCCACCAGATGGACTTGAACCAGTATCCAGTCTAGAAAGAGGAGGGTCAACACAGAAGAATCATTTATTCCATGCTTCCAAGCGAAGCCAACCATGGTCAAGCAGGATCTTTGACTTATCTTCACATAGGTGGAACTGGTAAAATAAAGGAGCCAGGGGCTCCTCCCAAGTCCATGTGACCCCTGAGGAACAGATCCTCAAAGGACCTTAAGAGTAAAAATAAATTGGTTTATCTGGGCCAACTGTATGGCCTTAAACACCCAAAAGAAATGTATAACCAAAGATTAAAGGGGCCAATATACTCTCTTAAGAGTCCATATGCATTAGCTAAAGGCTACATAACAAGCAACAATGCCAGATAGGAGACACCTTCTTTTGAGTTGTTGTCCAGGGTGGCCAAAGGGACTCCGAGAGAGTAACCCAGCATAGAACTGGGAAAATGAACAGCAGACCCCAATCTTATCTAAAGGAATATTGACAACTGATTGCTGCTAGATGAGGAACAGCTGACCATCCTGAAACAAAGACCCCTAGATAGGCTGACTAGATTCACCAGAAGGACAAGCAGTGGGGAATGGTGGGGGTGCCGGGGACAACACAGCAGACAGTAGCAGGGATATCAATGTACAAGGGCTCTAGCAGGGGGAGGGAGGCTATGGGAGGGTGCCATCTGGGAAGTTGTCCTCTGACCTACACACACACAACATACACATATACACACACACACACACACACACACACACACACACACACCAACAAATTTTAAAAATTGTATTCTATTTGAGGAGGAAGCATGGAAGTTTACATCATGCCAATTAGTAGAGGCGATAAACATTACCACTGAAATCTACCCGATGACTTTATAGACATACACAGGCGCCAAGGACCCAAGTGTAACCGATTATGACTAGTAATAATCAGATACATACAGATTAGAGATGCATGCGCCAACATCTTAGTGTTAGCAAAATGTATTCTATTTGAGGAGGAAGCATGGAAGTTTACATCATGCCAATTAGTAGAGGCGATAAACATTACCACTGAAATCTACCCGATGACTTTATAGACATACACAGGCGCCAAGGACCCAAGTGTAACCGATTATGACTAGTAATAATCAGATACATACAGATTAGAGATGCATGCGCCAACATCTTAGTGTTAGCAAAAACAATGAATCTTTCTGCAAGGAACAATATATTCTAGCATGAAATGGAGATCTTTTATAAAGGTTAAAAACACATTCAATTTTATGTCTTACAGGGCTTATACTGAGTTCAATACTGTATAACTATATTAACTCAACTGTGAACCTAGAAACTTGCACCCACTTGTGAAAGAGATGTACTCTTGCTCTGGAGTGTGTTACTGAATGTGTTAAAGCTGTAGTGAAATGCTGATTCTAATCATGTAGGTATTAAAAATTTTTTTAAAAAATGAGGTGAGCATTGTCTTCACAGAATGTCTGTAGAGACAGAATACAGGAACATACTCAGCATAGATCCTGATTTGTTAAATGTTTGGCAAATGTTTCAGCACTTTTGGTCACAGCACTCAGAAGGCAGAGACAGGCATATTTCTGTGAGTTCTAGACTAGCCAAGGCTGCACAGTGAGAGTATGTCACACACACACACACACACACACACACACACACACACACACACACACACAGAGAGAGAGTTTGGTAACTGTGACAGTATGAAAATTCAGATTTTAAGTAAAAACTCATATGGCAAATATTCAGAACGATATGAAAAATGTTTTCTCTTTCATCTTGCCCATTGCCTGCAATTCAATCACAGTATAGAAAAAATATATCACCCTAAAATCAATGGAAAAAACATCAAATTGCTATGCTCTCTTCTTGAGGCATTCTCTTTCCTAAAGCACTCCCTAACACCAAAAACAAATTTTAAATTTTACTGTAAAAATTCTCTTTCTACAGTTGAGAATAAATTCTAGAAAGGAATTCTCTAGTTTCCTTCTGTCAGACATGTGATTAAAGCTCATATTCTGCCAGGCTTGGTGGTACATGACTTTAATCCCAGTACTTAGGAGGCAGAGGCAGGAGGATCTCTGTGAGTTCAAGTCCAGCCTGGTTTACATAGTTAGTTCCAGGCCAGATGGGGCTGCAGGGAGACCCTGACTCAAAAAAAGACAAAAAAAAAAAGACACCCACAAAAATGGCTCATCTTCTTGCTGCTGGTGAAACCTTGAAATTGACTAACATTGGGGAAGGAAGCAGTTAAAATAATATCAAAACCATCAATAGTAGCAATAGATTCAAGGCAATTCACAGAACTTTTTCTTAAATTTTTTTATTTATGTGCATGAGTGTGTGTATCTGTGTATGTATGCCCACGTGCATGTCAATGCCTGCAAAGCCCAGACTGATCCCTTGGAGCCTGAATTACAGGTGGTTGTGAGCCACCTGACTTGGGTGTTGGGAACTGAACTCAGGTCCTCTGTAAGACCAGCCAGTGCTCTTAACTGCTGAGCCATCTCTCCAGCCCCCTAGATGGTAGAGTCTTGAAGACAAAGACTGAAACTTTTTCTTTAGTACCTTAGGATCTATCTGCTATCCTATCTGCTACAGATTTTTCTCATCACTATGAGACTCAAATTCGGATGTGTGGGGACAGGTAGAGCTGTTGGAAAGCACACACTTCTACATAAATCCTTCATTCCCAGTCCTTGAATATGAGGAAGCCATCTCATTTTCATACCTTTAAAATAAATGATTAATGTTTAAAATATTTTTAAGTAGCTTCATACAAACAGAAACTCGGGACACTGCACATTTGGCTACTAAAGCATTAACTTCCTAGAAATTCAGCTGACCTCTTCTTGGTTTCAAAGATTTAAAAATCCAGAGGGCCAGGCATGGTGGCACATGCCTTCAGTCCCAGCACTCAGGAGGCAGAGGCAGGCAGATCTCTGTGAGTTCAAGGCCAGCCTGCTTGGTCTATATAGTGAGTTCCAGGCCAACTGGTGTTACAGGGAGACCCTGTCTCAAAAAGACCAAAAAATTAAAAAATCCAGATTTTCAGAAAAAATAAATTATGAAATATTGCATTATGCATTATTTTTTCCTTTTCAAAGACAACTTTTATTTTAGGGGAAACTGTCACTTAAAGTATTTATTTGTAAATCTTACTTATTGGAGACAGAATCTGAAAATCAAAGATGCCTATTTAATCTCATGTTTCCCTTTTTAAGATTTAAAAGTGACTGGGTACATAAATATATATTCTTTTAGCAGCACTGACATACAAGGCTTTGTTTAATTCTGAATAACCCTGTCAGTGCAAATAGTGGCAGGGGTCTCTCTCTCTCTCTCTCTCTCTCTCTCATCTCTCTCTCTTTCTCCCTCCCCCTCCCTCCCTCTCCCTTCCTCTCCCTCTCCCTCTCTCATTTCTGACAGCATTTCAGTATGTAGCCCATAGTGAGATGGGTTTGGGCTGGCTTCTGACATACTGGTCAACAGGTATTCTTATGAGAAACTAATGTTCACAAGGGACAAATGACTTCTTTAAGGTCCCTAAGTACCAGCTCCATAGGTTACCTTTATAACAGGTAAAACTGAGCCTATAATTCTGTCGACCACTACACTGAATGCTCATGGAGTGAAGAGAAATGAACCAAACACAAAGAGAATTTACTAGGGTTAACTTTGGCCTAGTTACACACTTGTGTTTCATCTGCAAAAGAGAGTGTTGGCCTCAGTGCTTCTCTGAGAGTTATGTAACCATATATAATGGCAGTTTGTAAGGTAACAAGCTCTTTATAATGTAAGTCACCACAACTGCTGATTTGCTCACTTTATTTCCTGATGGAAACCAATTAAAATTATTTTAAGCTACAAACGTGTTATTAAAAAGTTGTAGATATATCAAAGAAAGCAATTTTGAATAATTTTAAAAACTACCATTCTCAATAATAGCTATAATTTTCAACTTTATAGATAAGAAATAACTATAAAATGCTGTTACTTTCTATAAGCCACATGCACAATGTGTCTTAGGACCATATCACCTAAAGTACATTTTCAAGGCAATGTATCATTCCCATTTCCAATAGACAACAAACGGCTTGTATTCACATAATGCTTACAAGTATGAATAGAATTCAAGTATTATTGGCTCTAATTACGATGATAGTGTTAATAATTTATTCACAAAAAGTAAAATGTAATAAGAATTACTTAATATAAACTATAAAACATTATTCTTTGTGATCTTGCCTTCCTCTAAGAATCATCACCATGGAGATTAATCACTGCACCATATTTAAAAATAAATTCAGTTATTTAAGTATGATGGGTGCAAGGGTACAGATCTCCAAAAAGGGAGAATTCATACCTGGCACAAGGAATCAGAAGATGGAGGCTACTGCAGAATTCCATAACTAGTCAGACACAGAGAATATACATTTGAGAGAAGCCCAGTCCTAGGTGGCACCTCTACACCTAAGGTTCATGGGACATGGCAGAAGGAGGGGTAGAGAGAAAACTATTGTATCCCTCAACTCTCACAAGTGAAGCTTCCTTATGCAACAGAGTGTGATAAACACTGAAGTCCACAACTGGCCAAATTTTAAAGGATGAGAGGCTGCAAAGTCCTACCCCTGGCGAGGACTCTTACATTGAACCTCAATCCACCCACAGCTCAGGGACCATTGTGGAAGAGTACATGGAAAGATTGTAAATCCAGGGCTGTTTTATGAACACAGGGTAGCAGAGGCCACTGGAAGCTTGTACATATGAAATTGTGGCAATGATGCCATTAATTAAGTAAAGGGCCCATGCTAAATCAATTAAACAAGGGTCCAGAGAGGAGGAGAGAAATGGGTGGTGGGCTGGCCTTAGACTGAGAACTATTGGAGACTGATTGCTAGTAGGAGAGGGAGAGTATGCCTTACTTACGATCTCTAGATGGGCTGACTAGACTCCAGTGATTCAAACTTTACTGAAGGACATCTGGGTATAAATACTCAACTGGATAGAACTTAACATGAAGTCTAGTGGGAAAATGGGGAGGAATGGATGGGGGGAACTAAATTTGATTAATAACTGTTGTATGAAATTACAAAAGCTCAATAAAAGATTTAAAAAATAAAATGATTAAAAAGCAAAAAAATTAATTTCTAAATATTCTTATACTAAATATATTAAATATACAGTAATATTAAGTATATTAGTTTCATATTTTATATAATTTTTTATTACATTAGTCATTCTGTAATCTATTATGATTAAAATTAGGCCTAATAACATATCCAATATTTAAAGCCTCTATACTTTTCAAAACAAACTACTCAGAAAAATGTTTAGTTATGAAGTATGTAGCTATCTTGCCCAAATTTTGATCTCTGATCTTCCCTGATTTCTCTATAGTTTGGCATTGTGACTTTTTGCTATACTGAAAATACACAGAAAATTATCTTAAAATATCTTTAAGTCTATCCTATTAATTAATTATAATTCCTTTCTCATCTCATAATTACTGGTCATACACATTCTCTTTAGCTTAGCTCATCATCTCCTTGAGATTATTAATAAAGAATCATCTTTATCTAATGCACTTTAATAATGATAGAATAGTAAAAAGTATGTACCAAGTTGTATAATAAAATAGATACTTCTTTTTCCTATTGGCTAAATTCAAATTAAAAAAAAAAGACCCTAGTTGTCTATTAGTGTGCAGTTTAAAGTTCTTCTATGAGGCAACTAGAGCAGGGCAGCTCCACAGATTTTTTTACCTAAAGAAGCATTTATGTCTCACACATGTTTAATAGCACTCTAGCAATAGTTGGAATAGTGGCAGTACATACCAGTTGACATATTCAATCCAAAGCTTTAAGGAAAAAAATAAAAAGAAAATATGAGAAATTTCTAATTGTGCAACTAATAAAAAATACTTCAAATTTTGCATTTAAATTTTTTAAAGGCCATTTAAGTTAAAAAAGCAGTAATTACTAAGAAGCACCTGATGATTTTCTGAATTCTTTAGTTGTATGTATTCTCATATTAAATCTCTGAAAATAGATGAATAAGTAAAATATTGTATGAGTTTAAAGGGAATTACAACATTGGAATCAGAAAATAATCACCCAAAAGCTCAAATAAACAACAAAAACTTAACTAGAAAATATCTTTAATAAGAATTCCCAGGAGAAAATAATAGAAAGGAAAATTAAGAACAATGTTTAAAGCCTCAGACAGCTACATATCTTGTGAAGAATACTAAGTGAGGACACATGAAATTTTTAAATATGAGGACAAATACATTTCCTAAGCCTCACAGAAATAGAAATATAGAAACTCTTGTCATATAAGATATTAAATTATTAGATAGCGAAAATTATATAAAACATGGATCCAAAAACACAATAGACTCATCATCACTATTTAATAGTAAAATAATTAAGAGTAAGAACTCATTCATTAAGGGCTTATAGGTTTGATTCATTTGATTAATTCATATTTATATTTTAATATTGATATTTAATAGTTATAAATTTATGTTTATTGTCCCCATTTTACAGATAAAGAGGTGATTTAATGCTGTTAAGTTACAGTTTAATCATAGCAATACTAAGCTATTATTAAAATGTTAACTCTAATTTATTTACCAATATGAAAAGGTATTCATGATTACTGATTAAACAAAAAGATATTTAATATAATGTTAGTTTCCAATAATATTGTATAGGTTCACAGAAAACAGTCTAGATGTACAAAAATTACATATGAGTAGGAATTTTGATGTTTTTAGTTTTTGTTTTAAAATTTTTCTGCCTATTCTACTTTAAATGACAATGCTAAAAATGCCTTAAATTAATAAAAAAAATTAATGGAAAGTGAAAAGTAGAGAAAGAAATTTAAATAATGATTTCATGATAATAGGTTATAAATAACAGGACACAAAGAGGGTGATAAGTCAAGGGAATGATGAGGACCACAGTCAGAAGGCTCACAGGCAAGAGGACTAGAGAAGCAATAGTAAAATGATGGAATATGCACATGCCCACATGTGTGCGAGTTCACACACACACACACACACACACACACACACACGAACATAGAAGAAAAGTTTTTAGAATTATTACAAAACAGAAAAATGTTTTGAATGCATTGCCAAAGAACCTCAAAGAGATCATAGAACAATAAAGAAAGGATGCTGAAAAACCTTTCATTAGCCCGTTTTTACAACAAAGATGCCAGTTATCTCAATGTGGTGTCCTATCAAATATGGAGTAGTATTTTCCAAGACATCTACATAAAGAAAAGAAAACTGCATACAATTAGATACAAAAAAATATTTGTGAAGATAGCTGACACATAGGAAAGTACTTTGCAAACTGTTGACTACACTAATAATGTTAACACTAATCTATAACAATGGTGCCACTGAGGTTAGAACAGAGTAAGAACTGGCTTATGAATCATATTTGAAATAGCAAAAAAATACATCTTAGAGCAGGAAGTTGAACAAAGGACGTATCTGTAACAAATGATGCATCTGTGAGAAAAATGACAAAGACTAAATCTACTACTTTTGTTGAGGAGGACCATGCTGGCAAACCTGGACTACATAGCCTTGTCTCAACCCACTCATTCCCCCAAAAAATTCATGTTGGAAAATGGAAAATATGCAAAATCAACACTGAAGATATGATGTGGATATACCATAAAATTCTTTATAAATACCTAAATTAATAGTCTGCAGGGGATGCCTGCAGCATACTGATAAGAAACGGATGTGAAAATCCAACAGTGGCAGCTCAACCTGATTCTTAAACTTCCAAAAGCTGAATTTTATATATGAGCTGCAGTTTCCTTCTAAAACACAACCAGTCATATTATATGGAATCATTGTGGGTTTCATGTATATTGGTACCTATGAATCATGGCCCTAGTTGAGAGGGCTTTCCAAATTTCTCAGAGCAATCCATGGTTGGAGCATTAAGGAAACTCTTTAATTCATTTTGGAAAAATATTTTATTTATTATTTTTATTTTATGTACATGAGTGTATTGCATGCATGTATGTAAGTGCACCCATGTTGTACACTGCCTGAGGTCAGTAGAGTGTCAAATTGCCTTGCAACTGGTGTTATAGATGGTTGTTATCTGCCATGTGGGTGCTGGGGATCGAACCTGGGTCCTCTGCAAGAGCAGTAGTGCTCTTAACTGCTGATTCATCCCTCCAGCCTGAAACTCTTTAGTTCTTTACAGCTGAGGGCAGTTGAAAGTACAAACATACCTCAGTGATCATGTGGATTTGGTTATAAATGACGTCAATAAAGCAAATACAATAAATACAGTCACATGAAGTTTTTGTTTCTTAGTGTACATAAAGTTATGCTCACACTAGTCTATTAAGTTGGAATAGCATTGTGCCCACAATTAACAGTATATATGCCTTAATTAGAAGCACCTTATTGCTAAAAAATGCCAACAAGCAGTTAGAAAAAAGTAGACTCAACCAATGCAGGGTTGCTATATAATTCAAATTTGTAAAATCTGTACTATCTGTGGAGCACAATAAGGCCAGGTACAATAAACCAAGGTATGTCTGTACTCTAAAGAAGGCAGGCAGTCATAAAGAAACTGAGGCCAATAAGCTACTATCTGATTTTCTATACCGGCGCAGATTTCTCCAATATAAATGCACTATATGATGTCAGTAAATCATTATGCAATTAAATAATTAATTAATGCTAAGGCTGGTATGTACCTGACTTGGACAGAACCACATAAAGAAAAAACCCTGAAAACCACAGTTGCAAGATTTTTACCACCTTCTTCACTACTAAAGTAACAGAAGAAGCAAACAAAAGTTTAGGCATGCTTGTGTTAATGGCACAATTAGCAAAGTTAATGAAGATGTGCAGGTGGGTACACATAACTCAGCACTCCACACTGGATACATTTTCCAAGCACATTTAAAACATTTACTTTTTAAAAACTATAATAATTGAAAACAATGTAACTCTGTGATAAATAGATGTGTGAAGGTGAAGGGAAAATGTGGAAATTCATGGAAGGTGGGAACCTCTGTAACAAAAATATCAGTAGAATAACTGAAAACTGGCTATATACATATAATAGAAAGAGAAGCATCTGATCATAGAACATATACAAAAAGATTCCAGACGAATTCAGTTCTTCAAAGTGATAATGTAGGATGTAATCTAAGTGCTGCTCCTTAAGAAAACGTTAAGAAATTCCTTTATCCTTTGCATCTTTAGAAATCTGCTTTAACAAAATCCATCTTTCCTAGTGAATATGATGGGTTTATCTTCCTTTATAAAAGCCCTCTTCTTTGAGATGTTTCCCATTAATGAACATATGTCTACTGTAATAATCTGAATACAGTCATCTCCATTGTTTAGGGTCTCTAACAAAATGAAGAGACAAAGTAGTAAAACTGAAAAGATGATACAAGCATAAATTTTTTTCAGTCTTTTTTAAAAAATTACTTATTTAATAACCACATGATGAGATGCATTTCATTACATCATTAATATATTCAATAACAATTTCCAGAGAAAGATGCATCTCTTTCAAAATTGGCTGTAAATTTTTAGGTTCACAGTTGAATTAATACACTTATATAATACTGAACACAGTATAAACCCTATAAGATATAAAATTGAGCTGGAGAGACAGCTCAGCGGTTAAGAGCACTGACTTCTCTTGCAGAGGACCCGGGTTTGATTCCCAGTACCCACATGGCAGCTATGAACCATCCTTAACTCCAGTTCCAGGGGAATCCGAAGCTCTCTTCTGACCTCCACAGCATTGCAAGACATGGGTGCACTCACGTGCATGCGGGCAACACACTCATACACATAAAAAAAAAAGATATAAAATTGAATGAGGTTTTAATCTTTAAAAAAGATTTCATTTTGAAATATACTGTTTCATACAGAAAAACTCATTTTTAATACTACTAACACTTAGATGTTTGCACATGCATCTCTAATCTCTATGTATCTTATTACTAGTCACAGTCTGTTACATTCTGAGATCCTTGGCAACTGAGCATGGATATAAAATCATCAGGTAGATTTCAATGGTAATGTGTTTCACCTCTACTAGTTAACACGAAGCAAATTTTAATGCTTCTTCCTCAAATACAACTCATTTTTTAATTTGTTGATTTATTGTGTGTATTTCATACAGAACATCCCAAACAATCTTATTCATCTATATACCCACTTCCCAAATGGCACCCTCTCATAGTCTCCCCCTGCCATCCCACTGGAAGCCATATACTCTGTAATCATTGTTACTGTCCACTGTGTTGTCGGTACCCCCAGCCATTCTCCAGTGCTTGTCCATGTGCTGACTCTAGTCAGCCTATCTAGAGTTCCTTCTTTAAGGAAGATCAGCTCTTCCTAATCCAGCAGCAATCAGTTGCTAATATTCCTTTAGATAAGATTGGGGTCTGCTGTTCATTTTCCCAGTTCTATGTCTGGGAGTCTCTTGGGCCACCCTGGCCAACAACTCAAAGGAAGGCATCTCCTGTCTAGCACTGTTTCTTGTTATGTAGTTTTTAGCTATACACATAGACTCTTGAAGAATTATATTGATCCCTTTAATGATTGGTTATACTTTCCTTTTGGTGTTTAAGACCATACAGTCAGCCCAGATAAAGCAATTTATTTTTACTCTTAAAGTCATTTGAGGATCTGTTCCACAGGGGTCACATGGGCTTGGAAGGAGCCCCTGGCTCCTTTCTTTTCCTAGTTGCATCTATGTGAAGAAAAGTCAAAGGTCCTGCTCAACCGTGGCTGGCTTCACTTGGAAGCATGGAGGAAATGTTTCCTCTTGTTAACCCTCCTCTTTATAGACTGGAAACTTGTTCAAGTCCATTTGGTGGGGTCTCCATGGCTTCCTTGATCAAGAGGACAGGTTACACACCACTGTTACAGGACATTTTGAGAGATGCACATAGTCTTCTGGAGCTTAGTCGACCTAGGAGGGCAAGGAGGAAAAACTGTCCTTTATGTTCCTCTGACCAAATTAGTATAGGCCTCAAAGTATGGCTGTTAGACTTCAAAAAAAGTTAGTTCCACCAGTCTAGTACTTTTAATAACCAAGTTCTATGTAGATAAAGCTTGGGCAAAGACCAAATGTTCTCAGATAAACCTTGCCTAGACATGTATTATATTCCTTGAGCTAGTTGTATATATAATTTGTCAGTAGGTTGAGTAATATGGTTCCCTCTTTTTTTTAAAAAAAAATCTAGCTAGGCATTATTTATCTTTCGCATTCTCTAACCCTTCCACCATGGTTTCACCATTTAAAGTACCCCCATTTTTCCCATTTCTTGCTTAATAATACCCTTTTCCTATGGTCCCACCTCTCTCGAGCTCCTCCTTTCCCTTTATTCCCAAGGTTCCTTGATAACACTCCCTCCCCGCTCCCCTTTAACCCCATTTTTAGCTATATCTCCCTCAGTAACACCTATTTCTTACTGTTCTTCTCTCTCAGATTCTTTCCTTTATCTCCCTGGTTCCTTTTCATTACCCTGGTTCCTGTAGTTATGTCTGGATACATACTCACTTATAAGGATTTGGTGCTAGGATCTACATATGAGGGAGAACATATGTATTTTTTTTTTCTGCATCTGTGTTACTTCAAATAGTATTACAGTTTCTAGTTCAATCCACTTACCTGCAAATTTCATAATTTCATCTTTCTTTACTGCTGAGTAAAACTCCATCGTATAAATTTTCATTATCCACTCATCAGTTAAGGGATACTTAGGTTGCTTCCATCTCTTAGCTATTGTGAAAAGAGCAGCAACAAACATGGATATACAAGTGTCGCTGCAATAGGATGAATTTTTTGGGTATATGCCAAGGAATGGTGTAACTGGGTCCAACTGTAAGTTCATTTGTAGTTTTTTAAGCGTTCTCCATATGGCTTTCCATAGGGGTTGAACAAGATTGCAATCCCACCAGCAGTGGATGAGTGTTCCCCTTTCTCCACATCATCTCTAACATTTGGTATCATTTGTTCTCTTGATCTTAGGCAGTCTGACTGTGGTAAGATGAAATCTTAAAGCAGTTTTAATTTGCATTTCCCTAATCACTAGTGATGTTGAACACCTTTTAAGATGCTTCTTAGCCATCTTTATTTCTTCTTCAGAGAACTCACTGCTCAGCTCCTTAGCCCATCTTTTAATTGGGTTACTTCCCTTCTTGATTCTTTGTTTTTGAGTTTGTTACATATTCTGGATGTTAAACCTCTGTCACATGTGTTGCTGAAGATTTTCTCCCATTCTGTGGGTTTTCTCTTCACTTCCTAGGTTGCTTCTTTTGATGTACACAAGATTTTAGTTTAATGAGGTCCCATTTGTTTATTCTTAACCCTGTTTCCTGAGCAATTGATGTCAGGTTTACAAAAACCTTTTCCTACACCTATATCTTGTAGGTTATTGCCAAAGTTTTCTTCTAACAGTTTCAGAGTTTTAGGCCTCAAATTGAAGTCATTGATCCATTTGGAGTTGACTTTTGTTCAACGTGAAAGACAGGGGTTTAGTTTCATTCTTCTACACGTGGAGATCCAGCACCATTTGCTGACATGCTGTCTTTCCTCCAGTGAATGTTCTTGGCCCCTTTGTCAAATATCAGGTGGCTGAAATTGCATGTACTCATAGTTGGGTCTTCAATTTTGTTCCATTGAACTAAGGGTCTATTTTTGTGCCAGGACCATGTTGTTTTTATTACTATAGCTCTGTAATTGCTCGGCTTAGAAAATCCTTTCCCTCACCTATATCTTGTAGGCTATTGCCAATGTTTTCTTCTAACAGTTTCAGAGTTTTAAAATCTGGTATAGTAACCCCCCCATTGCTTTTGGTGTACTGTTGCTTTGGCTATCTAAGGTCTTTTGTGCTTCCATATGAATGTTAGGATGTATTCAGGCTTCACACTGAGGTCTTAGATCCATTTGGATTTGACTCTTGTTCAAGGTGAAAGACAAGGGTTTAGTTTTATTTTCCTACAGGTGGAGATGCAGTTTTGCCAGCACCATTTGATGAATATGCTGTCTTTCCTCTAGTGAATGTCCTTAAGCCTTTTTTCAAATATCAGGTGGCTGAAATTACATGTACTCATATTTGGGTCTTCAATTTGTTTTTCCAACTCTGTGAAGAATGCCATGGAGATTTTGACTAGCATTGCACTGAATCTATAAATGGCTATTGGTAGGATGGTGATTTTCACAATATTAATCCTTCCATTCCATGAGCACGGGAGGTCCTTCGATCTTCTGATGTCTTCCTCAATCTTTCTTTAAAGATTTAAAATTTTCATTATAGAGGTTTTTAATGTCTTTGTTCAGTTTTATTCCAACATATTTTATTTATGTATTTTTTGAAGCTATTGTGAAGGAGAGTGTTTCCATATACTCTTTCTCTGATTGCTTGTTATTAGTATATAGAAAGTTCTAAGGTCTTTTATGCATCTATATGAATCTTAGGCTGGTTCTTCCAATTCTGTCAAGAATGTCATGGGGATTTTGATTGGCATTGCATTGAATCTAAACTATAGACTTTTGTAGATTAATTTTGTAATCTGTACTTTACTGAAAGTGTTAATCATTTCTAGGAGTTTTCTGTTGGAATTTTTGTCATCTCTTGGATATATCATATCATCTGCAAAAAAGGGATTTGATCTCTTCTTTTCCAATTATTACTCCTTTAAATGTCCTTCTCTTGTCTTATTGCTCGTGCAAGAGTTTCAAGCACTATGTTAAAAAGGAGTGGAGATGGCCTTATCTGGTTCCAGATTTCAATGGGAATGCTTCCAGGTTTTCTCCATTTAGAATGATGTTGGCTGTGGGTTTGTTATATATGGCTTTAATTATGTTGAGGTATGTTCCCTCCAGTCCAATTCCCTCTAGGACTTTGAACATAAATGCATGTTGAATTTTGTCAAAGGCCTTTTCAGCATCTATTGTGATGATCATGTGGTTCTTGTCTCTGAGTCCATTTATATGATTTATGACACTTATTGACTTACATATATTGAACCATCCCTGCATCTTTGAAATATAATGTTCTGGATCTCTTTGGTGCCTGTTGTGATGTTTCCCCTTTCATCTCTGATTTTGTTTATTTGTAGAGAATTTTTACATCTATGTTCATTAAGGACATGGGTCTATATTTTTCTTTTTTGGTTGTTTCTTTACCTGGCTTTGATGTTAGAGTGATGCTGGCTTCATAGGAGGAATATTGAAGTTCTCCATCCATTTTTATCTTATTGAATAAATTAAGTAGTACTGGATGGACATCTTTATATGTCTGGAAGAATTCTGCTATAAATCCATCTGGTTCTGAGTTTTTTTAGTCGGGGGATTTTATATTACTATTTCAATTTTGTTATGTGTTATGGGTCTGTTTAAGCTGCTGAGCTCTTCATGGTTTAGTTTTGGTGGTTCCCATGCTTTTAGATACCCGTCCATTTCTTTAGTTTTCAAATTTAGTAGTGTATAGGTTTTAAAGTATTCCCTTATGATGTTCTGTATCTTTCTGGTGTCTGTTGTGATGTTTCCCCTTTCATCTCTGATTTTGTTGATTTGGAGGTGCTCTTTCTTTTGGTTAACTGGGCTAGTGGTCTGTCAATCTTGTTTATCTTTTCAAAGAACCAGCTCTTGAATTAGTTGATTTTTGTATTGTTTCCTTTGTTTCTATTTCATTAATTTCTGTTCTGATATTTGTTATTTCTTCTTGTCTGCTGGGTTTGGGTTGCTTTTCAAGTGTCTTGAGTTGCAATATGAAGTAATTTATTTGTGTTCTTTCTGATTTTTTTTTTTGTCTTTTTGAAGTAGGGTCTCCCTGTAGCCCCAGCTGTCCTGGAACTCACTATGTAGACCAGGCTGGCCTTGAACTCACAGAGATGTGCTTGCCTCTGCCTCCCAAATGCTGGGAGTACAGGTGTGTGTCATCATGCCCGCTTCATTCTGATTTTTTAATGTAGGCACTTAGAGTTATAAACTTCCCTCTAAGGACTGCTTTCAGCATGTCCCAGAGGTTTTCTTGTGTTGTATTGTCCTTTTCATTTAGTTCCAGGAATACTTTAATTTCTTCTTTAATTTCTCCTTTGACCTCTTCATCATTCAGGATTCTGTTGTTTAATCTGCATGTGTTCATGTAGTTACTAGGGTTTCTTCCAGTGTTGATTTTAAGCTTTACTGCATTGTGGTCTAATAGAATGCTTGGAATTATTCCAATCTTTTTGTATTTGTTGAGGTTTTGTTTGTGCCCCGGTATTTGGTTGATTTTGGAGACTGTTTCATGTAGCACTAAATAGAAAGCATATTCTTTGGTGCTTGGGTAGAATATTCGGTAGACATCTGTTAAGCCCACTTGATGTATGGTATTGTTTAATTCAGATGTCTCTCTCTGTTAATTCTCTGTCCTGTTGACCTAATGGAGGCAATGGAGTATTGAAGTCCCCTACTGGGTTGGGATTTATCTGGGTCTTAAAGTCCTACGGTAATGTTTTTATGAAGTTGGGTGTACCAGAGTTTGGTGAATATATGTTCGTTATTGTAATATCTTCTTGGTCAATTGTTCCTTTGATCAGAATGAAGCAGCCCTCTTTATCTTTTTGATTAGTTTTAGTTTAACATCTATTTTGTCAGATATTAGAACTGCAACACTTGCCTTTTTCTTAGTACCATTTGCTTGGTATATATATATTTTTTCATCCTTTCATCTTAAGGTAGTGACTGTCCTTGAAAGTGAGATGAGTTTCTTGCAGACAACAAAAAGATGGGTTTTGTTTCTTAATGCATTCAACTTGTCTATATCTTTTGACTGGGGAGTTCAGTCCATTGATATTTAAAGTTATTAATGAAGGATGTGTATTGAATCCTGTCATTTTCACTTCTGTTCACATTCTTGATGTAGCTGTGCATTTCCACAGTTATACCTTCATTGAATTTCTGTCACCCCTTGTGTATAGTTCCTTTCTTCAGCTCTTTGTACTGCTTCAAGAACTCTCTGAAGGCCTGGTTTTGTGGACATGAATTCTTTTAGCCTATTTATGTCATGGAAGATTTTTCTTTCCCCTTTGACCATAATAGACATTTCGACTGGGTAAAGTACTCTGGGTTGGCATCTGTTGTCATTTAGAGTTGGGAATACTTTGGTCCAGGCGTTTCTGATTTTCACAGTTTGCACTGAAAAGTAAGCTGTTTTATTTGTAGGATGATTATTTTTATGATAAAGTCAATCTTTATAATTTCTTTTGCAGTTTCCAGTATTGTCTCTTTGTTCTGAATGTTTATTGTTTTTACTATGATATGCCATGGAGAGTTTCTTTTCTGGTCCTGTCTGTCTGGTATTCTACATGCTTCTTGTGTTTGTATGGGCATGTCTTTTTTTAATTTTGGGAAATTTTCTTCTAAAATCCTGTTGAAGATCTGTTCCATACCATTATCTTGAGATTCTTCTCCTTCTTGTATGCCTATGATTCATAAGTTTGGGTTTTTTTATGGTGTCACATAATTCTTGCATATTCCATTTTTGTGATTTAAATTTTTTTTTTTATAATCTTTGCTTGAGTGGTCTAATTAGTCCACTTTATCTTCCAGTCTTGATATTCTGTTTTCCATTTCATTCATACTATTGGTGAGGCTTTCTCCTGTTGTTTCTAATCAGCTTACTGAGTGTTTCACTTCCTTCTTCATTTCAGCCTGAGTATTCTTCAATATTTCTAACTTTTTTCTGAGTTCATTAAGAAGTTCATCCCTATCTTCTTTCAGTTCTTTGATTTGTGTGTTCTTTAAATTCATCGAATTCTTTTATTATGTTTATAATTGTTCTTTTGAATTCCATGTCCTGTCTTATCTCACTGTACTTCTCTAGAGGATTGTTGGTGCTTGGTGGGGATATATTATTTTGGTTTTTCATGTTATTATTTTTTCTTTGTGACTTTGACATGTGGATTTCTTTTGTAGTTTCTGGTACCAGTGTGAGACTCAAGCCTTCCTTTGTTGAGTTTAGGTCTGCTCCTTTTTTGTAAACTTTATGTGCCTTTGTGGTTTACTTGTTGGACATGAAAAGCTGGTTGGTCTAGGCTTCAGCTTCTCTCTTTTGATTTTATATTGGGAGTGGCCAAAATGATTTCATCTTGCTGCTCAGGAGTTCCCACAGAGGCCTAAGTCAGATGAGGATGAGATGCTCTTAGGCTTTCTCCTAAGGTCTGGATCCCTCCAGGAAAGATGCTGGCCTCAGGAATTTGAGGGCTGGGCTGGCCTGACAGCAGGGCCTAGGAAAGATGCTGGCCCCCAGGGATGCAAAGGGAGGTGGGGGAGAGAAGAGGCCTGAAGGCTCCTGGGGACTACAGTGATGAATTTGGTTGGTCTGGATGCAAAGGTTCAGGAAGCTGTGTGGATTCTCGGCTGAGGTTAATGCACAGGTCTGGGGTGCCACAACAAGTATCGGGCCAGTGCCCCTGCTAGGAGGAGAGATGGGGTGGGGGAACTTGGAGGGTGAATGAGGCTGGGGGAGTCAAAGCACATTGGGTGCAGCCAAACTTACCCAGGAAAGCTGCTGGCTCCAGGAAGCTGTGGGGCTGGGCCAGCCAGAGATGCAAAGGGAGGTGGGGGCTAGAGGGAGGAATTGCATTGGTCTGCATGCAAAGGATCAGGAAGCAGTGGGGAGTTTGTGTCAAGAGGTCAGTCCAGAGGTCTGGGGTGCCAAGACAGGAAATGTGCCAGTGCCCCTGCTAGGAGGAGAGATGGGGTGGGGAAGCTGGGAGGGTGAATGAGGCTAGAGGAGTCAAGGTGCCGTGGGCACAGCAGCCAAACGTACCCAGGGAAGCTGCTGGCTCCAGGAAGTTGTGGGGCTCATAAATCTTTTTTTTTAATTTTTAAATTACTTTTATTTTATTTTATGTGTATGAATATACTTATTGCCTGCATGTAAGTAAGTGCACCTGTGTCATGCAATGCCCATGGAGGCCAGAAGGTGCCAGACTCTCTGGAACTGGAGTTACAGATGGTTGTTAGCCACCATGTGGGTGCTGGGAATCAAACCTAGCAGCCAGTGCTCTTAACTGCTGAGTCATGTCTTCAGCCCCACAAGTGTAACTCTTAACACTGAGCTAAGTTTTTAAAATTTTTTAATTTTTTTAAAAGTTTTTTTAAATTTAGTTTTTTAATTTTTATTTTATGAGTGTATTGCCTGCAAGTATGTGAGTGCGCCCATGTCATGCAATGTGGCAGAGGTCAGAAGAGGGTTCAGATTCCCCTGGAACTGGAGTTACAGACCATTTGTAGCAGCCATGTGGGTGCTGGTAGTTGAACCCAGGTCCTCTGTAAGAGCAGTCAGTGTTGTTAACCACTGAGCCATCTCTTCAGCCCTAGGTTTTTTTTTTTTTTTAAATTCTTCAGTGCTGGTCATTGAGCCTAAGGCCGTATGCATGCTAGGGGAGTACTCTAATACTACTAGTCTTGTTAATTAAGGATGTCTTGATTAATTATCAAAACATGGATATACCTAAAAAATATCATTGCAGAAAAGTTTCTGTATTTATATATTCATATAAAGTTTTAAAAGTATCTGTGTGTATTTAGGTATAGAAACATATGTAATAAAAATAAAAATACAGATAGTACCAGGCATGGTAGCATACACCTTTAATCTTAGAACTTGGGGGGGGGGGCAGAGGCAGGTGGATCTCTCCGAGTTTGAGGCTAGCCTGGTCTACATAGTGAGTTCCAGGTAAGCTGGGGCTGTAGGGAAACCCTGTCTTAAAAAGAAAAAAAAAGAAAATATAGATGGTGGGTGGAGGGTGTAGTTCAGTGACAATGTGCTTGCCTAGCACACACAAGGCCTTGTGTTCTGTCACCAGAACTGCAAATAAACTAATGTTGCATACGATTTCAATGTGGCTAGTGAGGTCCTTCTAGCCCAGCATTGAGTTCATTTTAAAAGTAAATAGAGAAATGTTTAAGAAAGTTTTTCCTTCCCTCTCCAGGAATGTTTCAAGAATTATTGGCAATCCTTAGAAAGTTGAATCATAGCTCTCTGGATTTACCTATGCCAATCCATTTAACTGTCAGTCTACCTACAAAAACCTAAGTATCCACATGAACCCAAATTGTTAGTCATAATCTTGATCATGCTGCCATCCCTCCTTTCTTGAGAAAACAAAGGTATTATTTTGACTTTAGACATAACATGTGCTGTAGATCATCTGTCCATGAGCTAGCAAATGTTTAAATTAGTTGCCACTTGAATTTATTTTACTGTAGCATCAATAGTAAATCAATAACTGATTAAAAACAACCAAAGGTTTCCAGTAAAAAATAAGTAAATAAATAAAAACCTGTGGACAGGAAGGACACATATCAACTGTAGGATAGCTATTAGTGCAAGGTACAGTGGGAAGGAGGATGGTAAAATAGGAAGGGAAGGGAGAGGTTCAATTGTATGTATGTCTTTTCTTTTAAAAATTATAAGTTGTTGTAAGTTCATATGAGCAATTGCCCAGCTGCCTGGAAAATTCCATTACAGAACACATAAACAATAGTGTGGAGGCTATTGGGAGGTATCGATAGAGGAAAGGGTCTAAATATGATCAGGATGTAGTGTATGAAGTTCATAAAAATTCAGTTAAAATAAACTTAAAAAAAAGGCTAAGTTGTAAGTAACAGATTTTGTTAAAAGGCAGGTTTAGTATTCAGTAACCTTGATGGTGAGAGGAGAGGGTACTGAGATTCTGCAGTTCTAATAAGCTAGCACATGATGCTAATACTTTTGGACTACAGATCACCCTTGGATTTAATGAAAATACAGCAATGTTTATTACACCTTTGTGCTGAGCACAAAAATGTCTGGTATTTTCTACATGTATGAAATATTACACAAATAAAAATAAAGTTCATGAGACTTTTTAACAGCCTCCAGATGGTGATACCAATCAGGAAGTACTAAATATCACTCTTAAGCATAGAGGTATATATACTGAGACAGCTCTTATTCTGTGATATAAAATAATTTTTTAGAAACACATATAGACACACATGAAAGTTAGGAAGCCATTTGTAAGCAAAGAAAAATGTGATGTTAGTACCTAAATTTTTTAAGAACCGTTTTACAGTAATTAATAAAATTTTACCTTTTCTGTCACCAAGTCCCAAAAGTTTGACAAATTACTTAATTAAATTAGTCCTAACCTCTTCATCTGTCATTGATGAGATACTCCTGAGAGACACTTTTTGAGATGCTCTTACACTATTAAAAAAATGGAACATAATAGCATTAATTTACATGAAGATTTAGAATATAATAGTAATAATTCAGGTTAATTATTTTGAGTAATGTAAATAAATGATTTCATGGGAAAGAACAAATTTGTTCATAAATGATACTCTTAATGTTTAAGAAGTCTGAATTTGTTAACTAATTAATATACTCATTAAACAAAGAATATAAAGCCTGTGAAGTATAGGGACTTTGGTGGGCTTCGAGCTGTAATTTGCTAAAATATAGAACTGCTCCTCAAGCAAGCTCACAACAAATAACTGTGAAATGAATAGAGAAATATGTAAAATGTTATTCAGTGATCTCCACCCCAATGCATTAGGATGGTGTAAGAGATTATGAATAAAATGAAAAGATGCTATGGCCCTTCAGGTTACACACATTCAGTGGAAAGAAAGATATATAAAGGTATTCATATATTAAATTTAATAAATATTGATCTATCCACAAATATATATATATTTTATATAGTAGGATCAAGTAATAAGAAATATACATATTAGAACTGTATGTAAATAAATGTATAATATGATGTGAAAATAAGGCAGCATGGATGGTAAAGTATGTACAAGAGTCTATGAAAACGCACCAAGAAGAGGGTGGTCAGTTTACTCTTGAAGGTCATAAAAGAATTTCTAAGAATTAGCATCATTAATTCTAAGTCTAGTAGACTAAGTGAAAGTCTGCTGGCTGACTTTGGACTGAGGTGACATGAAGCAACAAAAATTAAGTAAGAGAAAATTTGAGATGATTATGTTACCAGGGAAATCTGCATTCTCTTTTGGGTTCTTTCATTAATAAAAGAACTTGGAAACAGACTCGGAAGGAAGTTCAAGGATTATTTTATTAGAATTTGAGATAAAAACAACAAGGCAGGTAAATCTCAGCAGCTGATAGCAGGATAGAGAAGAGAAAGAGAAAAATCCATGGCTTTTAATGTTAGGATCCAAGAAAGCTGGCACATTCTTCAATGGAGGTCTTCAAACAACCGCATGGTGGATGATGGGGTGGGGGGACTTCAGAGAACTAGTGAGATGTCCCAGAGTCTCAAGGAAAGCATGCTTAGGCTTTTGGCCAGTCTCCAAAAGGAAAAGAGATAGAAAGAGGGCACGGGAAAAGCTATACTTTGAGTTAGATCTCAGAAAAGCAGGCAGGTTTAGCAGTGCTGCATGGTAGAAGTTCTGTAAATGGCTGCATTAAAGGAAGAACTTCCAGGAAATATAAATATATCATCTCATTAAGAAGATAACTGTTCTTCCCATCTTTTTAGCATGTCTTCAGGTGAATGAGCTTTCCAGAGAAACTTTCCAGGAGTGGTCTACTGGCCAGGTGATTGACATGCCCAGTTGGATTAACTCTTAAGGGAGGAGACAATAATATATAATGTTTTAATCTTTATTATTATTTTCTCTATTCTTGAGAATTTCATAATGTATACAATGAAATATGATCATATCTGCCCCCATTTCCCTCCTCTAACCCTCCCTGTATTCCCTGCACTCTGTCACCCTCCCAACTTCATGTCTTTTTTCTATTATTTGTTTGTTTTATAACCTACTAAGCACAAGCCCAACTAGTGCTGCACATATGTGCATGGGTGTATATTGGGGGGTTGCTAGTCTTTGGAGCAGATCAGAATGTCACATCTCCACCCAGGGCTAGAGAGAGAAATTAAGATTCCATCCTTTTAACCAGGAGGAAGTGGCTTTCCCTTAAGAGGCCTCCACAAAACCCTGCTCTCCCTACTTTTTCATGTGGTATGTCAGACCCTAAGGAGGAGCAGCTGTGATGTGTGGCCAGAGAAATGAGAGGTGGGTCCAAAACTGACTGTGAAGGCTGGGTCCATCCGCAATGGCTTTCTGTCCTGCCAATAATCTGTCTAGCTACCTAACATATTCTAAAGAGAGAAGTAGGAAAGAAAAAGGTTTATTTAAGAAAACTAGGAACAATTTAGTGTTTCAAAGCTCAGGTACACGAGGAAAAAAATTATTGGAAATGAGGCTGAAAAGGTACACAGAAGTCAGCTATTAAGTATCTTATATATCATAATAAGAAATTTTACTATTACAATTATGGACAAGTAATCTGATTTTAATTGGATAAGGATTCCTTGGTAGCTGTGTAGGATACAGAAAAGAAGTGAGTCAGATTAGAAGACAAGAAACTAAGGGAACTGTCCAATAGGTTGAGGCTAGAAGTGATTAGAACTTGAATGAGGGAAGTGGTAAAGAGCTTTTAAAAGAAAATTGGAGATGTAAAAATGGCTCCTATGTTCCTGATTTGGAGCTTGAATGGGTTGTGTAATGGCATTCATATGCACATGGGCACATTTGAACTAAAAGCACATTTACCTATGCTGAGAGACATGAGTAGTGAAACATGGACAACACATAAAATTTAGTATACACAAATTTGCATGACAGAAAAGACAAAGGAAGGTAGCTGGGAGAAAGAGTTTATGGGATGTCTTACTTTTTTTTTTTTTTGTCTTTTTGAAGCAGGGTCTCCCTGTAGCCCCAGCTGTCTTGGAACTCACCATGCAGACCAGGCTGGCCTTGAACTCACAGAGATCCACCTGCCTCTGGCTCTCAAGTGCTAGGACTACAGGCGTGCACCACCACGCCTGAGTGGGATGTCTTACTTTTAATAACAGTCCTCCTTTTCACATAAGGTTAGTTATCTCATAAATATTAACTTCCAATGAATGTTAGTCATTATTTTATCCTGGGTCATCCAAGAGCATTACTTCTTACTCTCATTTTTATTTTAATTTAATTCTGAGTTTTAAAGAGAATTTAGTAATCTCTTAGGCAACATAACTTTCAGACTCTTCAGTACTGTCATCCAGTCAGAGCATTTTGTTCAAATAAAGAATATTTGTCTACTCAAAATAAGGAGAGGCTGGTTATCAGGGCTTTCATTAATTGTTTACTTGCCCTAGGAAATGAAACGTAGAAAAATCACCCATCCTATGTAAATAGTACAGTGAAAGTTTTCAGATTTGCTTTAGAAAGGTATTCTATGCCACCAGAGCTGATGCAATGTTTCCAAAATGGATAATTTTTAAAAATTTATTTTCATTCTATATGTATGAATGTTTTGCCTGCATGCATGTAAGTACACCTGTGTTGTGCAATATCTGTGGATGCAGAAGAGGGTGTCAGATTTCCCCTGGAAGAAGAGTTATGGACAGTTGTTAGCTGCCATGTGGGTGTTAGGATTCAAACCCAGCTCCACTGGAAGAGCAGCCAGTGCTCTTAACTGCTGAGACATCTCTCTAGCTCCCCTAAAAGGATTTTTAAGATAATTTGTGAAGAAAAAGGTAGAGAAATTCACCAAATGTCCAAAATTGCTTGAGAAAGACCTTTAAATGTTTTCTTACTATTTATTTGAAGTTATAATTAGATACAAAATATCCATATTCTAAAGCCAACTTCATAGAATATATAATACATTATTCTAACTACATATGGCTCTCTTCCCTTGAAATAATAGAAAGTCAACTGTACTTACCAAATCCTTGTCAGTACCTAATTATTAAAATGGAATATGATTCCACAACCCTATCATGTAACTTTCCAAAATTATATACATGCTACACTTGCACAATGAGAGACTTTGCATCTTAAAAATGCTTTTTTACTAGGCATGGCGGCACATGCCTTTAATCCCAGCACTCCGGAGACAGAGGACAAGTAGATATCTGTGAGACTGAGGCCGGCCTGGTCTACATAGTGAGTTCCAGGCCAGCTGGGACTACTGGAAGATCCTGTCTCAAAAAAGAAAACCAACCAAACAAAAAAAATGCAACCAACCAACTAAACAAACAAACAAAAACTTCTAAGACCAAAACAAGAACAAAACACCCCCAAATGCTTTTTCAATATAAACTTCCCTTAGGAAGTAGATGGAATGAGGTAAACACAATAAAATGTCTCTGCAAATGCCCTAAGCATTATACAAGTCACTTTATATTTCATTTCAGAAGTCTTAACAAACTGAAAGGCAAATGTTATCCAGCAGTAACATAGCTAGTAAAAGTCAAAACTGAAAGAGAAGCCTGCAGCTGTCCAGTCCAAAGTCCCACAGTCTCAGAGCAGATCTTACTGCTTATTCTGAAATGCCAGGATGTATCATATTTGCTTTGTATTTGAATAGATGTTAAAAGAAATTTATGTATCTCACTGACTTATCATGCACTTCTTTGGAACTACCATCTTCACTTATAGTTTCTCTTTCTTCTTCCTTTGGAGAGGAGAAATACATAGTATTAGGATCAATTACAGGCAGGTAAGAGTAAGCAGTGTCTTCCAAATAGCAAAAATATATGAACAAATTGACTAAAACTCAGTCATTAGAAGTTAATTTAGGGAAACTAATCCCATTTGAAAATCAAACATCCTATGTACATTTAAAATTCAAATATCTTACCTAATTTAGCATCATTTGCATTGCTAGAAATCACTCCTATCTAATTTCTTCTCTAAGTCTTAGCCTTGATCAAACAAATTGAAATGGAAGGTAAGTGTAACTGTAGTTTGGGAGAAAAACTAGAAAATCTGGAAGCATTTGGATTCACTTGAATTGCAGGAAAAAGTATAGGGGTAGTAACAAGGGAAGACGTGGAAGAAGATGAGAAAAAGGAGAGGAACTAGACACACATTTGCCTCCAGGCAAACATCAGACTATTTGCTGTTGTAAAAATCAAGATAAAATCAGATAAATTTCAAGCATCTTTCTATCCAAGTATGACATAATATCAATACTCTTGTTAACTAGGGTCAGGGTGATCCTCTAGAGTCATTAAAACAAGAAAATGGAGGGGGGCTTTACAATTTTACTTTGAAGTTTAGAAATATCCTTATACCTCAAGAACGTCAAATTCTTCTTCAAGTTCTTCTAAAGAAACGTCTTCTTCTATGTTGAAAGAATATAATGAGCATGAGATGACTAAAACACTTCAAAATAACATAATTGTAGCTGTGGTGTTTCTAACTGCCTCTTGCCTCCATCCTGTTTCATGCAGATTCCTTTTTAAACTTTAGTTGCAGGTATTGCATGACATGGGCACACTTACACACAGGTAAAACATATACATATAAAATAAAAATAAATAGAAATTATCCACGTTGCAAACACATTGAACAAGCTTTAATGGCATAGAATACCTTTCTAAAGCAGATCTGAAAACTTTCACTATACCATTTACATAGGATGGGTGATCTTTGTGCATTTCATATGACAGCTAATAACCATCAGTAACTCCAGTTCCAGGGATCTGATGCCCTCTTCTGGCCTCCACAGACACCAGGCACACATCTAGTGTACATACATACATACAGGCAAACACTCATAAAAAAAGCATAAGAAAAAAACTAAAAGTAGAAGTTGGTTCATAAAAATAAATGTAATTAGCTGGGCGTGGTGGTGCATGCCTTTAGTCCCAGCACTTGGGAGGCAGAGGCAGGTGGATATGTGTGAGTTTGAGGCCAGCCTGGTCTACATAGTGAGTTCCAGGCCAGCTGGGGCTACTGGAAGACCCTGTTTCAAAAAGACAAAAAAAAATAGTAATTGTCTGAGATGTACAAAAAGAAAGAAAGACCACATGACAGGATATGAGAAGAAACAGATTTGAAATTGATGAGGAAGTTTCAAGCATCTACTCAGTAAACTGAATAAACTTCAATGTTTTACTTGATATCCACAATGTGGATATAAACTCTTCCTCCAGAAGATATAGTTTAAGTAGGAAAAACAAAGAACAAAAAACAAAAAACAAACAAACAAAAAATCTGGCTGACCATTCTATAACTTTCACAAAAGAATTTGAAAGATATTTCACACTAGGAAGAGATTAAAAACAAATATAATATATTCTATGCATGGCAATACTAAGATGTCAGATAATTCTATTAATATTTCATCAACAATGATGTTCAGTGAGATTAAACTGAATATTTCTTCATAATTGTATTACTATAGAGATAAATCAGGGATGAGGAGATGGCTCAGTGGGTAGAGGAGGCCCTTGCCACCAAGCCTAACAACCTGAGTTTGATTTGCAGGACCTACCCGGTGAAAGGAGAGAACTGACTCCTACAAGTTGTCCTATGATCTCTACACATACCCATGGCACATGGGTGCCCAGACATAAGAAACATGCACATACAA
>NW_008340588.1:7481065-7487599 GCF_000622305.1 Nannospalax galili
TAGTTAATAGTCAGGCTAAGTTTTATTTTTAAAAGCAGTATCTTTGAGTGAAGAGGAGGACAAGGGAGCATAATGGGGAGTGGATGTGAACCAAGTACAATGATAGCATGTATGAAATTGACATAACACAACCAATTACTTTGTCTACTTACTACAAAAATTTACAAAATGAAAAGAAAAACAAAAGCAACATCTATGAGTTGTTGCCAGCTCAATGGTAGAGTGCCCTAAACTGGTCATCAGCACTGAAAAATAGAGTAGTAAATCCTGGCCTATTAACTAATGCACAAAAGATACATGTGTATGGCAGTTTCTTTTTCTGGGAGATTTTTACTAAGCCCAGACCCTTATACCACTCTGCTGTAAATAATGTAGAATTCCCCTAAGGATATTAATGCTTATACTCATATTAAGTCATTTGTAATGCCTATGATACCTTGAAAAAATATGTATATGCTATACATACATATACTTATATATACATTCATGTGCACACACACTCACATGGCTTGTGTGCACAAAAAGAGAAGGATTGATGGTGGAGTGAACTACCTCACTATTTTTGAAAATTTTGGGGAATATATAAATCTGAGTTAATAAAGAATGATGTCTCTAGGAAGATAAACGTGATTTCCCAGAGAATGGAGAATATGACAAATTCATAAATCTATGGGATTATACGGGCATATTTGCATTTAAATGTATTTATATTTTAAGAACTAATATTCCATGAAAGGACTATGGTGTGATCTTTCAAACAGCAGCAAAGGAATCATCTGGGGACTTGTCAGGATGTATAAGATCACACCCTATTTCAGACCTCCTGAATGAGAATGTCATGCCCAGAGATTTATGAGTATGGTAAAGTTTGTGAGGTACTAGTTTGGGCCATATATTACTACATACAGAGTAACCTCAAAGTTCTCATGTCTACAAACTTATATAATATCAATGGTTTTCAACATTGACATCAGAGGGCTATGCATTTTATTTACTTTTATTTTTTAAGGGGATAAAATAGCTAGGAAAAACATAAAATGAGACTGATCCAGTAAAATCTCTGACAATTTGAAAACTGCAGGTGTAAGGTAGGTATGTTGGTGCATACTGGTAATCCTACCTAGCACTTGGGATGCTGCAGTAGGATTGTGAAAGGGAGAAACCAGCTTGTACAAGTTTGAGAGAGAGAGAGGGAGAGAGAGAGAGAGAGAGAGAGAGAGAATATGCTATATATGGAGAGAAAAATCTTATTTATCCTCTCTAGGTATGTGGTAAAATGTGCATCCAATAATATTGTAATAGTTTTTATATGACCAAGAAAAGTAGAAATTCCAAAAAAAGTGAAAAGAACTTTAAAGTAAATAATAAATACCTTATATACATTTAGCAGTTTCTATGTAGAAACATAGAAAACCAACTGGCCATTGCTATTAGGGAAATACACATATTTTTGCCTGCATAGCAGTACTCTTTTGCAAGTAAACTTGAATTTACTAATGTTGCTAGATGAAATGAAAGCAAGTTTAAAAACAAAGACTGCTTTTTGAGAAATAGTATTTTCCTAAGTTTTAAAGAATACAAATTAACTTGTGAAAACATACCATTTTCTTCCAAAAATATGTGCAGTCCATTCACAATTTCTTGCCTATTTCTTCTTATCATTCATTTCTATGATCTAAGTTCAAAAACAATTAAATTGTCTTCTTAAAAATCACGTAAGTCCAGCTCTAGCGTTTTTATGATCTCTAATGGTCACTTGGATTTCCAGTCACTATTTATATACATATAAAACTGTATTTATGGTGCTGGGGAGATGGCTCAGCAGTTAAGAGCACTGACTGCTCTTGCAGAGGACCCGGGTTTGATTCCTAGCACTCATATGGTGGCTAAAAACTGTCCTTAACTCCAGTTCCAGGGGAATCCGAAATTCTCTTCTGACCTTGCGGTATTGCACGACATGGGTGCACTCACATACATGCAGGCAATACACTCATAAAACAAAAATAATAAAATATTTTTTAAAAACTATATTTGAATGTTTAAGTCCTTTATTTTAAAAACCACTGCATTTAAGAAAGAACTAGAAACTTTAGGTCAACTTCCAATGCAAACTCAAGTTTACAATTTATGTTAAAATATAGGGCATACAGTTTAAAAATGGATTTTGCATGTTTTTTCTGGTCTATGTAGAACTTTGAATGGTTAGCTGTTCTAGGAATGCTATCACCATAACTTAGCTGGAGTGGAGGGCAGACATCATTCCCACTTTATTGGGGCAGCATCCCATAGGATCCAAACTGAAAATCCTACAGGGTGTTGAAGACCTTACCAACTCTCAAATAAACCTTGTTTCTAGAGAGTCTTTATGCTTTTTATTTGAATCCCCCAAAGCCTCTGACTTTTCAAGCATAACTTTCCTTATAATTTGGCTAAAGTGTTCTTAAGTTTATGTTGTATTTAAAATTTTTATCAGCTTCTCACAGTTTTTAAGGAAAACAAAACCAAAAAACTCCCAAATCCTCAGAGGCCTGAGACCTTTTTTGATCAAAACAGAGCTTACCCCTCTGCTCCATTCCCTGCACTTATCAGTGAACTTGCACACACTATGCACTCCCCCTCCTACCTCAAAAACCCATTTCTTCTTTCTTCTCCTAGGTTATTCCTTACAAACCTTAGGCTAGTTACAAACCTTGAGGCTAGTTCAATAATTTCTTCTAAGGTTTCTCTGTTGGGAGTGCACACCCCACTATGCATGTAGAGTGCTCACTACACAACTTTACCAGAACACTAACATGGTGATTATTTTGCCTCTAGTGGTAAGAATGTCTTCTCATTCAGCCCTGGGTGTGATACTCGGTGTTATTAAATGAGGAAATGGATATACACCTAAAGTAGACACTGCAGAGTTTGTTATGATTTTGAGTCCAACTTGAAAATGGTATAGCAGTCTACACCCTCTGGTAATTTAAACAGTTTTATGGAAAAGTGAGCTAATTCAGAGATTTAAATATGACTAATATAATTCACTGAAGGAAAAAAAAAAAGAGACAACTCCAGATGCTGAATATTCAAGATAACTTGGACAAAAACTATGGTTTAAACAGAAATGATCCATGGACTTGAAGATCAGGTTCACATCTGAATTGCAGAGATTAACAAATCATCTATCACAGCATGGGCCGGGTGGGAGCTTCTAAGTCCTTTGATTTTTAGTTTATGGATAGTTGACTTTAGTGTCTCAGGAAGAAAAAAAATCTGCCTTTAAAGGAATGGTCTTGAGAAGAAAGTGAGACCCTGCCTAAAAAACCAAAACCAGCCAGGTGGGGTGGCACAGGCCTTTAGTCCCAGCACTGTGGAGGCAAAGGCAGGAGGATCTCTGAGATCCTCCATCTCTGAGATCGAGGCCAGCATGATCTACCTTGTGAGTTCCAGGCCTGCTGAGGCTACGGGGAGACCTTCTCTAAAACCAAACCAAACCAAACCAAACCAAACCAAACCAAACCAAACCAAAAAGAAATAGACTTGAGATTGCTAAGGGAACGTGGATCTACAGAATAGGACACACACACACACACACACACACACACACACACACACACACACAGAAGAGCTCTGGAGTTTCTTTCTTATATTGTCCTGGAAAGTTGTTATTAATGAAAATTTTTGATCCTATCCCAAACTCACAGAATCTGAAACTCTAGGTGTAGTGCATAGCAATTTGTTTTAACAAGCCCATCAGGTGATATCCAATTTTGATAACTATTGATGTGCTTTTCAAGTTAGAGAAAAAAATCTTTACATTTATGTGGAGTACTTTACGAAGAAATAAAAACCTCTGACCAAACTCAGCAAAGCAGAGAAAAGACCTTCGGAGCAGTCACTGCTAGTGTCTAGTGGTTGGTAGCATTACTAGAAACACTAAAAGTTTTGAAGTTTTAAATATAGATGAAATTACAAGAGCCACACAGAATTTAAAAAAAAAAAAAAACACTGACAGGCTTTGTACTGTGGATTGAATCCAGGGTCTAGCACATGCTAGACAAGTGCTCTAGCACTGAGCTGGATCTACAGCCCCATGCCTCTGTTCTAAACTTTTTTAAACACGATCCTGCTAAGTTTTCTAAGTTGGTCTTGAACTTGCCCACTCAGGACTTGGATTTTCAATCTTACTGCATCACCCTCCCAAATAATTAGGACTTAAAGTTAACTCTTGATTATTCATCCTTATGAAGGCAGAAAGGTGCTCAAAATCCCAAGTGTTTTTCATGTGGCTTTGCAGTCAGTTTCATTAATTATAATTATCAACAGCCAAAATGGTAGTAGTGTACTGTAGTAACTGTGTGTGTGCACTTACATCATTAAAGCACTCTCTCCTTCCATTTTCTTACATGTAAAACTGGTTAGATAACCTTAAAAATTCTTAATTGCTATGAATCCACAGACAGAAATACCTCGGTCTAATTCTGAGAATAAATCTTTTTGGGAGAGTCCATCCTGGGGATCAAATCCATTGTTGTGATCTTTTGTGCATGCTAGGCAAACACTCTACCACTGAGCTACATCCAATTTTACTGTTTATTTATTATTTATTTATATTTATTGAAAGGGTCTCCCTGTAGCCCCAGCTGGCCTAGAACTCACCATGTAGACCGAGTTGGTCAGGTAGACCAGGCTGGCCTCAACCTCACAGAGATCTGGGCAAAGATCCACCTATCTCTGCCTCCTTAGTGCTGCAATTAAAGGCACTCGCCACTGTGCCCATCTCCTACATCCTCTTTTAATATTACAGGTATTTTCTTCTTGTTTTTTTTTTGAGACAGGGTCCCCTTGCAGCCCTAGTTGGCCTAGAATTCACTAGCAGACCTGGCTGTCATAGAGATCCACCTGCCTCTGCCTCCCGAGTGCTGGGATTCCCCACCACACCAGCCCCATTACAGGTATTTTAATTTGCCAAGTCTGAGTAAATTAGTGACTAGCGTTTCACATGCATTATTTCCTTTGCAGTTGGCACTGTTAAGAGTTAACCTATTTTATGTCTAAACTCCCATCTCTTCCACGTTCAAGACTAGAAGAATCTTGCAAAAATATAATGAAAATAAAAGGGAAAAATAAGTCGTATTTACATTTTTAGTTAAAAAATGTTGGTTGTTGTGGTATGGGATCCAGTGACTGCAACACCTGCCACAAAATCTGGATAAAATCAAAATCACATAGTCAAGGAAAACAATAATCTATAAATCTGAATTTGGGCCTAACGTTTTTCAACGTTAAATAACATTGACAATCTGCCTGTGCTATGACTGGCTTCTGTCCTGGCAAAATGTTTGTCCAGGTCGGGCCTCTAGGGCTCACCTCTACAAGGCCTGGTGGGCATCCATCATGTGGTCATAGGTGAGACTAGGAACCAGTTAACCCTCAGAAACCAAAGTGCTTTAGGGAACTCAGGTTTGAAAATCTTCCTTTTCTCAGGTCAAAGGCTCTAACATGTAAGCCTCCAGAGGAGTAGGAGTAATTTACCAACCCAGTCTGTAACTCCGTCTTCCTGCCTCCAAACCCGCAGCCATTGCCTCCATCCTGGGAGCCAGAGCCTCCCTGTTGGGGCCCGCATCAGCCATGTTGTCCAGCCAGAGTGGGTGCTGCTGGGTCTTGAAGCAGGGCTTGTGGGGGGAGGGGAAATGCTGGAAGTTCTGCAACCACTGGAGCCTGCCATCCAGTCCAAGGCCCCAAGGCCCCACCCCAACCACACTGCTATGGGAAAATCAGACAACTCACCCATCCTGTGGCTCCAGACTCCTCAGAAAGAGGTTGCAGCCCCAAGTTCATTGGCTCAAAGAAACATCTGTTTAAGTGGTATCAAAGAGTCCCAGGTCCCCCACCATCCCCAATATAAACTTTGTGGGCCAGAAGGCCCTTTTAGGCCTATTTTTCATGGTAGGACGTATTATGTATATATTAAGAATATTCAGTTCCGGGAGTACAGTCTTGATAGTATCTGAAATCTTAAATTGATGATCAAATGAGGTAACACAAGATGCCAGCTTGGTGTATCTTGTAGATAGTGGTAAATAACTGCTGCCATCACAACTAAAATGATTAGGTAGAATTTAGGTCTGGAAGGTTAAAAAAATGAAGACTTGTAGAACCAACACTGATTTATTGACTGAGAAAACGAGTCTACTTTTCTTTTTTTTTAGGGCTGGTGTACATATATGTTTCAATATTATCCTGTTTTTTGATGAACTGTTACCGCTCAGTTCATCCAATTAAAAACTGGGCTAGTGGATGGCTCAGTGGAAAGGCACTTGCCATACAAGTTACAAGGGCTTTGGTTTTGATCGCCAGCAATCATGCAAAAACAAACAAAAAACTGAGGGTAGCTGCATCTATCTGTAACCCCAGCACTGCCTAGACAATGGAAACAGTGAGTCCCAGGTTCAGTGAGAGACCCTATCTCAAGGGAATAAGGCAGAATGCAATACCGAACTGACTGCCTCTCTTGGCCTCTGCATGCTGACACATACTCATAAAACACAC
>NW_008340588.1:7487767-7531825 GCF_000622305.1 Nannospalax galili
ATCTTAAGAATTTGAGGTGACTCATAAGAACTACAGATAGTATGAGATACTACATCCACTCGAACATATCTTAACAACAAATGCACTCATTAAACGTTTTGATTTTTTGAAAAATATTGGAAAATTGCCTTGGTTTATGAAGGGATGTTATGTCAAAAAAACTATTGTAACCTAAATTTTCTGATAAAAAAAAATCTAGATTTTTCCCATGCTCTCTGGCAGATTTTGATCCCAAAGTGCAAAGATTATCATAAAGGAGAGGCAGAAATACCCATTACCACAAGATGGGAGTGGTAGGATTTCATTCAGATGAAGTTATGAACTTCATTTTGTCATGTCCTCTCACTCCCTACTTCTCCGCCCCAATTTAAACAGGACTAACAATCTCTCTTTGAAGTGCCAGCTGAGACTGTGAGATGGGTGAACATAGCTGACCTAGTAAACCAGCCACCCAAGAGTACTACCCTCTTTCTACAATGGAACCTGCAACTTACAGTTAGTATGCAGGTTGGGCCTAAGAATAAAGTGTATAGTGCCTATTATTTATTAACATATTTTTACAATGTTTAAAGCTCTTTTCAGTATACAAACAAGTCAGTGAATCCTCATTTATAAAATAAGCACTTGATATGATAATACAAAAATGGTTTATATCAATTGCAGTAAGAAATTTTTCAAACATTAATCACAGAGTTTCTGGAACGTGGGTTAAATGATGAAAAAATGGGCGGCCATGAACACACCCTTTAATTTCATTTCCAAACTGGTGTTTCATTTTAGAGATAAGGTCTCGAATGTCCTCCTTTGGTAAGTACATCGGCAACTGTCTAGATAGACGAACTGCTTCTCCCTGTGAAAAGAAAAGTCACACATTCACCACGATATACTCAGAAGAAAACAAATTATTACCCTAACATGCCAAAAGTTGACGTTCATTTTGTTCATGCAATAAATATTAAGCACCAACAATGCTGTAGATTTGGGGCACACAGTGGTGGCCAAGTGAATAAGAAATTTATATTCTAATGTAGAGAAACAGAAAACAGATAAGACAAAACATTAGTGAGTGAATAAGACACACAATTAACTAGTCCAAAATTATGTAATTGGGAAGACTTACTAAAAGAGATGACATTAAAGTTTCTTTTCAATGATCATGTAAAGATCATAAACAATGTAAAGCATTTCAGACAGAGCAGACAGAATGTTCAGTATGGGTGCAGCACAGTTACCGACAAGTAGATAAAAATATTCAAAAATCAGGCAAGCCCAACACACTCTCTAGGACAGCAAGCAACTGGAATTTAACTGAATACACAAGGAAGTAAATAGTGTTGCTTTAAACAAAGCCTCATGTATTTCACAACATAAGAGTCTGGCTGCTGTGTGAAGTAGGACAATAGAACCAAGAGGTCACCAGGGGGTCCTGGTAAGAGACTGTGACTAGGGTGACAGAAGCTGAGATGGAAGAATGTCTAGATTCCTGACTACATTTGAGGTAGTTGATGACTTGTCATGACGCACGCAGAATCAAAGATAATGTCCACAAATTTGGTATAGGAATGCTGTTTTCTCAGATAGGGAGACAATGAGGGTTTGGGGGATAAGAATTGTCAACAAGACTAGATTTTAATATTTAAAAAACTGTCATATTCCAGGGAGCTTGAGTCTTAACATTATTTTCTTTAGCCATAGATCCATCATCTTTCTAAGCATTCTACTTCTTTATTTCAACTGAATCTTTCTTTCTTCACTTTGACCACTGCTGTCTATGACCAGACTTGATGGTCTTCTAGCAATTATTATCCTCAACAGAACATGACAGTACTAATTTTTAAATTTTCTTTCCTTCTTGACTTCTAAATACACTCATCTATTGGTTCACTTCTGCCTTTCCTATCCTTATCTCTGATTAATCTTATTCAGATTGATCTGGAATGGAAGCATCTCTGTGATTGGGACATATGTTCTTTTAAAAAAATCTCCATAGGGCTGGAGAGATGGCTCAGCAGTTAAGAGAACTGAGTACTCTTACAGAGGACCCAGGTTCGAGTTCCAGTACCCACATGGCAGCCAACAACCATCCCTAACTCCAGTTCCAGGGGATCCAATGCCTTCTTCTGATCTCCGCAGGCAGTGCACAACATGTGTGCACTTACATACATGCAGGCAATATACTCATACATATAAAAAAATCATATTTAGCTACCATAATGTGGTGAGGTACAGATCAGCAAAATGTATTTAAGCCCAATTGTAACAACTTTTTTCTCCATTATTTCTGAAATCTTATTTCTTCTCCACATGGTTTTTCTGTACACAAAACACTACCCACAATTCCCTGAACTGTATTTAAAGTTCATATTAACTGACTCCTGAGAAAAAGACATTGGAGTTTCTTGAAACCTTAGTGTTGAATTTCCCTTACAAATGGCTGGGAGTTTCCACAGGACAAACCTCCTGAGGGATTAAGAGACCACTACTGAATATATTATACAGAAAGGGTAACAGGCCAGCTTTCTTGATGAGGTTTGACCTTGAGAAAAGGCATGCCATGTATTCCAAACAACAACAACAACAACAACAAGCTCATTTTTAAAGGAGGAATAAACCAACTATTAGAGTTCATGTTTGTTGTTAGAAACAACACCAGGAAGACCTTGATGGAAAAGAGACATTTATAACTTGAAACACTGAGGTAATCATGATTATTTTCTTGCCATGACTTTATCCTTGGATGTGTTAAGGTTTATAAACTTCCTTAGCCTTCTTTTTGTTATTCTGTTGTCATTTGTTTTTTTAAGATAAGGTCTTGCTGTGTAGTCCTGGCTGGCTGTGAATTTATGATTCTCTTCCTGCTTTAGCCACCTGAGTGCTGGAATTCCAGACATGTAAACAGCAAATCCAGCATGCTCTGAATTTACTTTTTTAACCAAATTTTACATTTCTCATTTTGGTAGCTGCTGTTCAGAAAAGTAAAACGTCTATTATTCAAAAATTTAGATCTTTCTCTTCCTTTTGAAGAGATTAAGATAATCCTATCACAATGCATTTTAGATAATGACATGAAGGTTGGTAATGTGGAGTCCATTCTAAGGGGGTTACTTAAGAAAATTAATAAAAGAACTTCACTACAAAATACCTCAATGTAAAAGACTTTTACATATGCCTAAGAATTACATTATGTAATTATGTACAAGAGAGGATGCTACAACCAGTCTATGTTGTGAAATTTTTAATGAAGTTTTAAAAAATATTATTTCCTTCTTGAAAACAGTTTAGAAACTATTACTCCTTTAAACCATTTACTGTTGGGCTGGGCATGGTAGTCACACCTTTAATCTTAGCACTTGGGGGGAGGATGTTTGTGAATGAGATCAGCCTGGTCTACATAGTAAGTTCCAGGACAGCCAGGGCTATATAATGAGACCCTGTCTTCAAAAGTAAAAGTTTAGGGGCTGAAGAGATGGCTCAGCAGTTAAGGGTACTGCTGTTCTTGCAAAGGATATGGGTTTGGTTCCCAGCACCCTTATAGCAGCTAACAACTGTCTATAACTCCAGTTCCAGGGAATCTGATGCCCTCTTCTGACTTCTGTGGGCATTGTGTAACACAGGTGCACTTAAGTACATGCAGGCAATACACTCATACACATAATAAAGAATAAAATATTAAAAAAATATTTGCTTATTATTTCATTAAGGAATGATTAGTGACTTAAAAATTAGCCAGCCTATGTAATTCAATAAGGCATACCTCCAAATAACTTATCACTTTTCGAGGTCTACATTCATAAATTTCCTTTGCATTTTTGTTTAATATAGCATTAAGAATTTCCTTTAAATCCATTACTCCATAGAATGGGAGACAAGTAGCCATTCCTTCTATTTCCCAGTAGTGTTCAGTAATGGAAACTCCTGAGAGAGAAAAAAAAAAATAGAGAGACACAGTTAAGTTAGTTAAAATTATATTCCAGAACACATCCATTGGAAACAAAATCACTGTTAAAACACTTAGTGAACCTTCATAAGAATTTAATATATCAGGACAAAGTTTGTTCCTTAGTGAAGAACAAAAAATAATTTCCCAAAAGTCTTCACATTAAGTCATAAGTGCTCACTGACACCACATGTGCTTTATTTAATTTAATTTAACCTCAGTTACTGCTGGTCTTCTCCTTACATTTGCTTAGAACATTTCTTACTTTGGAGAGAAAATGAAGTCCCATGATATTTATTAAAATAAAAATGGTTTAAGTATTTTTGCAACTGCTGCACTTCAAGCTCTAGCCTACTGTTCTAGTATCTAATCTAAAGGCTGAAATTAGTGTTGTGATTATCTTCAGTAAGTAATAAAAACAGGCAGCTTCTTGTAAATATAGAATTTGAAGAAATAAAAATAGTAATGCTTATTCAAAAATTTGACTAAGAAAATGTTTGAAATTGCTGTTATCTCTTAAACTATATAAAATAATTTAGTCACTAAAACTGAAGGGCATTGGATGTATAATTGTACAGATAACCCATAACAGAACATATTCCAAAGCACCAATACATGAGCTTAGAAAACAGGATGCATTTGTTTAATTTGGCTACATTTATATAACAGTATTCTTAATACTGAAAATCGGTATCATGTTACCTAGAAGGGAAGAGTCCCCCTTTGGATATTGATAGTTGTTGAGACTTCAAAAGCTCTCATCTCTAACTGGTTCCCAGGTACGGGTGCCCTAGGATCTAGATGGCAGATGAAATGGTAGTAGACTAAACAGAGAAAGTAAGCTAATGTTTTTCCCAGTGAGCAACTGGAGAGTAAGATGAGATGGTATGTCATCAAGAATTAAAAGATGAGCTACAGAGTTCAATAAAGGGTGTTGAAATGAGTTTGAGAGCTAGTGGACCTTAAATGGGAATCGAAACAGTATAAGATAGGCAAGCAGGAAGTAACAGTATTTACTGAGCTGTGTCTTACATATTTATAGAGATAGGAAAGCACTCAAGCCAGGCATGATGGCACATACCTCTAACTCCAGCACTTGGGAGGCTGAAACAGAAGGAACTTGAGTTTGAGGCCAACCTGAGATACATAGTAAGGCCCTGTCTTAAAACTAACTAATCAACAGTTCAAAGCAGGGCCATGATTTGGGGCTGGCAAGATGGATCAGTTGGTAAAGATACTTATGCCTCAGGCCTGTCAACCTGATTTTGATCCCAAGAATCCATGTAAACATGGATGGAGAGAAATCACTCCATGCTGTCCTCTGATATCCACACACATGCCTTGACACAGCCATCCCCTCCCCCAAATAAATAAAAATAAACCTCACTACTGTATAAAAAATCCAAACATATCAGTCTAAAAGTATTTTTAAACTATTGTTAGTTCTACACATTTTATATTATTAGATTGAACAGTTTAATACTTCATTTGCACTGGAAAATCATACACCTTTCACAGAATTTGCGAATATGGGTTAAAAATAATTTTCAACAAATCAGGACACTGAACAATAATTTTATTTCTATGTCTGCAAAATTCAGATAAGAAACTTAGAGAACTTTAATCTATGCAATTATAATCTCTGAAGAATTTCATAAAATTGTATCAAATGATTCCTAATTTTCAAGGAAAACGAGTAAGTGGTTTGACAAGTTTTCCCTTTTAAGAACATGGATGAAGGAGAGAACCAACTCCATAAATTTGTTCTCTGACCTCCATGTGTGCCACGGTGTACACACACACTCTGTTGCATACTTCAAATTAAAAGATGCCAGAGGCCCCAAGGAAAGTATTTATAGGACTAGAAAAATGACTGCAAGTTAGTTCAGGTCTGAAAAGGGGTCGGAGGACAGGGACATGGATATTGGGACAGCTAGTACCACACCACAGCTTACTTTTTGTTTGTTTGCTTCAGATTTGGGGGTAGGATCTCACTATATAGCCCAATATTGCTTTAAACTTACTGTGCAGCATAGGCTAGCCTCAAATGTAGCAATCCTCCTGCCAGTCTCTCATGTGCTAAGATTATAGGAATGTGCCACCATGCCCAGCTTTGCCTACAGATTTATGTTACTTTAGTGTTTATGATTATTTTGTGACATTACTATCCCAAAATCAATAGGAAGGCTAACTAATAAGCTAAGAGTTAAACCCAAAGGCAGATGTGTGAATCCTGATTCTAATACTAACTATTCTCTTGAGAAAATTTCTCTATGCCTCAAATTTTTCATCTATAAAATATAATAACACCTACTTCATAGGCTATTAGGGAAATAAATTAAATCATATATTGTGGGGGTTTGAATGAGAAATGTCCCTATAGTCTCAAGTAAGTGAACACTGTCCGCAGTTGGTGGCTCTGTTTGAAACATCATGGATCTTTAGGCAAGGAAATGTGTCACCGGCAGGCTTTGAGTTCATAGCCTGCCTGACTCCTAGTTCACTCTCTGCTTCATGCTTGTGGTTGAAGATGGGAGTTCTTAGTTTCCAGTTCCTGAGCCGTGTCTGCTGCTTGCTTCTATGGCTCCCCACCATGATGGACCCTTAACCCTCTGGAACCGTAAAACAAAATAAACATTTTCTTTTGGTGATGGTGATCTATCACAACAACAGAAAAGTAACTAATACAGATGTTAACTCTTGGAAGAGTGCTCTGCACATAAGAGTTGTTCAAGGGTTTTTACTGATGAAGATGGGGCTGGAGAAATGGCTCATCAATTAAGAGCACTGGATGCTTTTGAAGAGGGCCCAGGTTCAATTCCCAGCATGCACATGGCAACTAACAACCATCTGTAACTCCAATTCCAGGGTATATGATGCTTTCTCTCCTCCGTGGGTATTGCACAACATGGTGCACTTACATACATGCAGGCAATACACTCACACACATAAAATAAAAATAAATAAAATATACTTTTAAAAAAGAGTTATTACTCATGAAGAAACAGTGAGAAACTTGTGATCTGGATATGTAGTCTGTATCTCAAGTCTGAGATGAGGTGGGACGTAAGGAGCTTAAAACTGAGAAGATCAATACAATTACTTGAAGTTGGAAACACTGAAACGTTTTCTATGAATACCCAGGTCTATGCTTCTGTACACTGTAGTCATTTAATTTCTTTTGTGCCTCAGTGCAAACATTCCTTTACAAATCTTTTCTATATCTTGGGTGTGGCAACTTTAGGCAATGGAGGGTTGACACTGAAGTAATTCCTCATGGTGCCTCTGTGTCACTAGATAGCAGATGAAGGGAAGAAGTAGTCTAGGGAGCTAGGGCAGAAGGAAGACTAGTATGGAAACCAGAAAGGAATGGAGAAAGGGCCAGCAAGGAAAACTGGATTCTTTCAGACAGATACATGTTCTTTTTAATCTATCAGGCAAAGCCATGGAACCAAATCATCTATCAGTGAGACTGCCCATGCTCCATGCCACTTGGCAAAGCAAACTGAAATCTGGCAGTGGTGGTAGTGGTGGGGGGGGTGCATGAATGGGGAAGGGGGTGTAAATTTGACTAAGATTATATGAAATGCGCAAAAATTCAATAAAGACATTTCTAAACACTTGACAAATCACTTCTGGAATGTTCGTGCTGTGAAAAGAATAAACTGCTTCTTTGTTGTAAAGGTTCCTAGTTCCTAAAACTCTGAAGTGTCTGCTCATTCAGAAATAAAGCTTTTTTGTTTGTTTTTTGTTTGTTTATTTTAAAAAAGGCAACCTTTTTATTAGGCCATTCTAGAACCTCACACATTTAGTTGTTTCGTCATCTAAAGAAGACTTTTGAGGGCTGCAGAGGTGGCTCAGTGATTAAAAACATGGGTTTTTTTTCCAGAGGACATAGGTTCAGTTCTCAGTACCTACAGTGGTTACTAACAGCTGTCTGTAACTCTAGCTTCAGGGGAGCCAATACCCTCTCCTGGCCTACACGGGTACTGCATGCATGGATGTACTTACGTCCATGCAAGCGAAATGCTCTAATGCATAAATATTTTAAAAATTAAAAAAAAATTGATAATTGAGTTAAACAAAGAAGATAGCTTGATTTCTGTGTCAAATGCTAGCACAATATACAATAAAATTCCCTATCTGATCAGTTAAGAAAATGCAAATTCCACTGGCACTTGATCTGGCAGAGACATTACCTTTGAAATTAGTCAGCTCTAACAATGACTTTTAGTGAAACAAAAATATATCACAACAGCAAAGTGTAGCCCCTGGAATAATATTTCTTTTTTCAAGTCGGAGATACTAAATTAATTTTTATCATACCTGGTTTCAATTTGATTTTGAAACCATTTGCTGTAAGACGAGGATCAGACAAGTAATTTGTTCCATTGCATCTCTGGTCAACTGTCATCATTTTATGTAAAACTTCTAAATAATGAGATCCATTAAAAACACTGAAAAAGAAAATCAGTAAGTTTAAATTACTGGATATACAGATCAAAATAAGAGAATTTATGGAAGCTAATCCACGGGTGTTTTGAAAAGTGTTATAATACAAACATAGACACAGGCCTGTGAGAAAGCATCCTACATTCTCCTAGTGGTTTATAAAAGGCCTACTGTGCATAGGAGGAAGAACAGACAGAAAGACAATTTCAACCTTCTCTCAATACAAATGAAAACTTTACTTACAAAGAATACCTTTTATGTGTTTAGAACAACTACCACAAATAAAAAGCACATAAGAATACACTGTCAAGTTATTCAAGTGGTTACATTCAACTCCCAAATGCTACTCAAGGTTTGTTCAGTAGCAGAAAGATTACATATACATATTTTTCCTCAAATACTGGTAAGTTTATTAATCCAGAGCATGGGAGAGCATTCTTCAGTTTAATAGCAAGCATGTTTGACAAAGATGGTATATAAAATAAGACCCTAGACAAAATTTAGAGGGGGCTGAAAATTAGGGGACAAATCAAGCTTCTCACACTCATTTTAGGTTTGGTCACACTACTTCATAATAGTCATTACAAAAGAGTCACCACATCAGTCTGTTTAGGCTGATGTGAATAGTGACCAATCTTCCTTTCATGTAATGGATATCTGAGTACCTATCACATTAAAGAAATGGCCTTAGATATGCAAGGCACTGATGTTTCAGTTCAGGATTGATGCACTGTCATTACAACTCCATTCCCTCTGGAAATACAAATGGCTTTTCAGCTTTGAATGGCTTAAGACTCCACTGACTGTAAGAACAGATATCAGAGAGCTTTGGCTACATGTCAGGTACACTCTATCTTATTATCTAACCAGCATTTTGAAGTCAATCTGAGAGCTGGTATTAAGGATGATAGTGTGTCACTTAATAGTGCAGACTGCACAGTTAAGCTGTCTGCATTGGAATCTTGAATCTATGGCTTATTTACTGGAAATGTAAGCCTTGATGAGCTATTTAACTGTTCTGTGTTTCTGTATCCTTCTTGCCAAAATGTGGGTGACCTTGTAAGATCATGAAAGGGCATAGCAGTTTCCATCATAGGTAGTGCTCAACAGGCAGTGGCCGTCGCTGCTCTTATTATGATCACTTACCTTGCATTTTATAGATACGGGGTAAATTACTCTATTCAGACAGAAACTATCCAACTAGGTTGCAATTCTGTTCAGAAAACTGAACCCAATCCTCAATTACCCTGTCAATACAACGAGGTAATCAGTCCAAGATTCAGCTTTGAAAAACATGCAGCATTAAATATGGAGAACAATCCATTTTCAAGGGGCGGAAATGATTTTGAATCACGATTTTCTTAGGGCTGATGCTCAGTTTAAAAAGGCTTACTTTCAGGATAACATGGACACAAAACAGTTTCTCTTTTTAAGTGACGGATCATCACATACAGAAATACTTTTTTTCCAGAAACATATACATATATATTTTTTTGGTCTTTTGGAGACAGGGTCTCCCTGTAGCCCCAGCTGACCTGGAACTCACTATGTAGACCAGGCTGGCCTCAAACTCACAGAGATCCTCCTGCCTCTGCCTCCTGAATGCTGGGATTAAAGGTGTGCGCCACCACGCCTGGCCCAGAAATATTTTGAAAAGCTATTCTTTGGACAGACACAAAAAGATTTCTGAAATCTAAATGAAAATCTATAAACATTGTTCATAAAGGCAAACAAGTTTTAAAAGTCAGATGTGCCCAGGCTGTTCATGAGAAAACAGAGAGAAAAGTACTGTTGGGTTTTTTAACTACTTACATTTGAATTCTTCCTTTGACAAGTTTCTTAAGCCAGTCTTAAGAAATACTATGAAAGAATCTACATTTTAAAGTGGTCACAGTTGCCTTATTTAAAAAGATGGATTTAAACAGATATTTTTCCATGTTCTTACCCTATTTTTCCCTCCATTAAATGATAATATCTTTAACAAATATATTATTTTTATTTTACGTGTATGAGTGTATTGCTTTCACGTAGGTAGGTGCACCCATGTTGTGCAATGCCCGCAGAGGTCAGAAGAGGGTGTCAGATGCCCCGGAACTGGAGTTAGGGACAGCTGTTAGCTGTCATGTGAGTGATAAGAATCGAAACTGGGTCCTCTGCAAGAGCAGTCAGTGCTCTTAACCACTGAGCCATCTCTCCAGTTCTGACACTGTCTTTAACACATCTTATACATGAGTATTGCTTTATTCTTGGAGGCTCTGAAAGTTATCTAATGAAATATTCTAGAGAACAAATTTTTAGTATTTTTTTTACTATCTTTTTAAACTTCAGATTTTTAGCCTCTTTATATATATCAGTGTCTCTGTCAGACTGAAATGTAAGCATAAAAAAGAAATGTTTATAGTTAGTATTTATTCATTTATATATAAAGCAATTTGCTCATATAAAACATAAAAAAAGAAATAACACATCTTACAATGAAGCTTAAAATTAGCAACTATTATCAGTGGGCAAAACCATTAAATAGGAAGGTAGAAAGGGAACTTTTATGGAGAAGATGGGGTTCTCTTAATCTGAAGCAAGTAAATGCTGAGGTAGAGAGCACACAGTGCCTTCTATTAACAAGTCCTACTGGAGAGTAGAATATAAATCTACTCAGCCTTCCTGAGATAACTTCCAGTTAAAAATAGGGAGAGAAAAAGGTTAAACACTACCATAAGAAAGTAAAGAGACAAAAGACTATCCCATTGAAAAACTGCCTACTATGTAGTAAGTCAACTGCAAGATGCCAAGAGATGTAACTAATGTGTAGAATTTGTGGATACATCAAATTTAAAATCTTGAAACTACAAAAACACTTTTTGATGAGGAACAACTCAAAGCTATTATTGCTAAGGTATGAAAAAGACATTTGTGATAAGGTAAGAAACTATTTTTATGGATATACTGAAGGATGTAAAACTAGGAATTATTCTTACATACTTTCATCAATGAAAGGAAATGCGTGTGTGCACACATGTATGTGGACAAAACAAGATGTGGCAAAATTTTGGCAACAGTTGCTGAAAGCAACTGCATAATTCCACTTTGACATATTTCTGAAAATGTTACAGCAGTGTAAATTCAAGAGAACCATAGCATTCTAACTTTAAAATACCCTAGGAAAGTCATCAAAGTACAGGAGAATTGAGCTTCACATTCATCAAATGTAGAAGTAAACTACCAGGAATATTCTAAAATTATTTATAAGCAACTATTTTCATTAAAGTTTAGAAATAATTTTCTATAAATATGACTTATACCTACTGAAAATAGCCTTCAACTTTTAACCTTTAACTTCTCACCTCACGTGAATATATATGTTGAGTTAAAAGTTCTATTACTTCACCATACCTCTCTGTTAACAGAATTGGCTTTTCCAGTGGCTCTGCGGGGAGTTTATGATTCTCAAGAAGTCTTTTGAACAGCAGGGCTTCTTCTACTCTATATGGATTTAGTAACATGACCTCTGTTTTGGATGTAATTAGCCACGCATCAGGAAACTTGAGATTGTGGATCAAGCAAAGTTCATCTGTCTCTTCTAAGTCAACTTGCTTTTGTTTCTTAAAATTTAGTTTTAAACTTTCCATAGAAAAGGGGATCTCTACTATTTTAATATTTTCACTTTTCCTTTTTTCATTTTGGGACTGAAAGAGATCATCAAGTTTTGGCTGGTTAGATAATGTGGCTTTCAGCTTGTGTTTCTGTGCCAAACTCCACGTGCTGGTGGGCTTCATCTTTTTCCTGCCATCTTTTAATGGTATTTGTGACTCCTGTTCAATGGCTTTCTTCATTTGATAATTATATCGTTCCAAGTCTTTCTTAGCCTTTTCTTCATATCTAAGAACAGAGATAAAACAGAACTGATTATCAGTTATTGAAAAGCAGTCAAAGGCAGGCTAAAATTGGAAAAGATTTAGATTTATACACCTACATAGCTATTACCCAGAGGGCAGACCCCAGCATTAAGGGGGTGAAGAGTGGTAAGAACTGTCAACAGGCTGCACTCTTACTAACTTTAGCCATCAGAACACACATCTCTGCTTCCAGAATAACTTGAAATCAAAAGGGAAAATCCCAGAAAATCCCATGTGTGGGAGCCCACAGGAAAACAATCGTTAAAAGGCTAACGAGCACAACAGAGATTTCAGGGCTTCCCAGTGCAGGGGAAAGAGAGTCTGTGTCTGAGCTACACATGTTTTTATGGCTTGGTAAACACCTTGGGCTTTCAATTAAAATTGGAGAAGGGCCATATCTCAGGGTGGAAAAAGACCCTGTATTTTAGGACTAAGGAAGTTGCTCTAGGATCAGGGCAAAGTCTTAACAGTTCTTAATAAAATGTAAAGCAAAGCCACAAGTTCAAGAGGATCTGTGACTTATGTGGTACACCAAAAAATTAACACTTTTCAGAGGAAGTAAACAGAAACCAGAGTTTTAAGTATATCACCCACAATGTCCATTACACAATTAAAAGTTATCACTCAAGCAGTAAAACAGAAAAATATGAATCATGGTCAAGGGAAAAGTGGTCAGCAGAAGCCAACATCAAAATGACTCAAATCAATGCTATAATTAGAAAAATAAAAATAAAAGAACTTTTGTATAAATGTTTAAGGACCTAAAGATGACCATATGAATACAGTCACACCAGGCTTTTAGACTCTATTTGAGATGATATAGTATTTACCTTTAACTAGATTATGATCAAAGATGCATGATATGTTAAACAAAACAAAAAATAATGTAAATCCAATATTGAATTTAAAATTGTATGTTAAAATGTAGTCACTTATACCTAAAGCTCCTTCTCTCCCTCTAAAAGAGAAAGAAGCCAGAGACAGCAGACAAGCAAGAAAACGGCAGACCTAACCCTAATGATGTCAATTATTATAATGCATAGATCAAATATTCTAATGAAAAGAGAGGAATAGTTGACCTGATTTAAAATTCACACCCAACTTTATGTGTTTTAGAGCTAGATTTTTATAGATAGGTGGTATAAAAAAATGAAAATAGGTATACACAATGCAAATGTGAAGCCTAAGAAAGCAAGAGGCTATAGCAACATAAGGTAAAGCAAATTAAGAAGCAAAATAATCACAGATGAAGGGGCCATTGGAGAGTTATAATAACGCATATGTGTGTACCTAACAAGAGAGCTTTAAATTATGTGAAGCAAAAACTCACAATTTAAAAGTAGAGATAAAGACAGACTCATAATTGGGGATATAAACCCCTTCTTCCCTCAATAAATGGCATAACAAGATCATAAAACAGGACAATTACAGATTTTAGCAATATTGTCAACCACTTCAACTTAAATAACTATTTAGAAAACCACCATGCAGCCACTGCGGAATTCTGACTTTTTTTCTTACACGTCAACATGGAGAATTCAATAGGATGGAACATACAGTGAACCAAATTCTCAATACATTTCAAAAGACTGAAATCTAACTTAGATATTTTCTCTGACAATGTAAAACTGGTTATTTAGGAAAGTCTCAAATATTTGAAAACTAGCTCAATTTTATTCATAATAGCCCCAAATATTCATCAATCAGTGACTGAATTAACAAATTTAGTATTTTTATAAAACTTAAACTCATTGATTAAAAAATGAATGATATGGGGCTGGAGAGATGGCTCAGTGCTTAAGAGCACTGGCTGCCCTTGCAGAGGGCCCAGATTCAGTTCCCAGCACCCACATGGTGGCTAACAACTGTCTGTAACTCTAATTCCAGAGGATCTGACACCTTCTGACCTTGAAGGGCATTGCACAGCATAGGTGTACTTGCATACTCATGGACAAAAAATTCATACACATAAAAATAAAATAAAGGTGTATATATTTTTGAAAATGCACTGAATTATACTATTAAGATCTTTTCATTCTACTGTAGGTAAATTTTTACACAATTTAAAGAATGCCTTAAAGTGCTGGGGAGCTAGGCATGGTGGTCCATGCTTATAGTTCCGGCTCTTGGGAGGCTGAGGAAGGAGGACAGAAAGCTGAAGTTAGAATGCTCTACAAAGGAAGATTCCATCTCAAAATAAAACAAAACAAAAATTTAAAAAGAGGATGAACAAAGAGATGATTTAATAGCTAATTCCAGATCTGAAGAGTTCCTTATAAATTTTCTGTAACACTAATATAGAACAAATGGTTCTCTGAGCACTTCAAAATTTAAATACATGAATCATTACTGTAATTAAATTAATAAATTTAAATACATGAATCATTACTGTAATCAGATACTAGTAAAATTACAGTCACTAAAATAACATATGGAATAAAACTCTACCATTTAGTTTATCATGGTTTCATAACTAAATTTTAATTTTTACATTCTCATTTTAGAGCCATTAATGAAAAAATAAGATTACAATAAACCAAATATATTCAAGCCATTTAATTCAACTTCAAAGGTACAAACCAACGGGTATTTTAAATTTACAGTGCGTAAAAAGTTGACAGCTTTTTTTTCTCAGTAACAAAAAGTGAAATAAAGCTTCTGGAGCCAAAGGCCATCTAATATAGTGGTTATGTTACCCTCTTGGTGAAAAATCAAGATGCCTGGTTACTACTCTCCAACCTGAGCTAAGGCTGGTCAGTTCTGCTTCTAAATAGCTCCACGGTGATTCTGCTATGCACTTAGAACTGAAACCATTGCTGTGTTCATTCAGCACAGTGAGCAGTCCACAGCACAGATCCTAGAGAGAGCCTAAGAGCCTATTTGGCATGGTTCTACTACTTAGAAACAGTATAAACAATGCAAATTAAACATCTATAACATGTGGATATAATCTACATCTACTTACATAGGTTTGTTGTAAGAAATGAGGTAAAAACATGTTACGACTTAAGAGTAGTGCTTGGAACACTGTAAATGATGATGATGTTTATTGATTTTTAGCAAGAAGTACAAGCCTGGGGCTGAGGATGCATTCTGTGGAAGAGTGCATGCTTAGCACACACAAGGTTCTAGGTTCAATAACCAACACAACAAATAAGCAAACAAAACAAAACAAACACAATAAATAAGCAAAACAAATCCTACAATGAATGGGACATTTGATTAAAAACTGGTAATTATAAAATATTGCTAAATTTTTTAAATTAAGTTTTAAGCTTAGAACTAGAAGATTAAGATTACTTTTGTGGTCTCCTACTCTTTTTTTAAAATGTGGAATGTTTCACGAATATGCGTGTCATCCTTGCACAGGGGCCACATGTTAATCTTCTCTGTATCGTTCCAGTTTTAGTATATGTGCTGCCAAAGTGAGCAAGTGGTCTCCTCTTAAGAAGTTGGCTTAAATTCTTTTATAAGTCTTATGCAAATATACTTTACAGGAAATAAAGCAATAAACAGCAACACACTTTATTGCATATTTATTCCATAGGGCCACGGCTTGCTCAAAATAAGAAAGCAAAATGCCTGCTTACCTGTTGAGATGTTTATGAAGAACTTCCAGGTATATGTCAAAAGAATATTATCCTATTTTATTATTATATTCATAAAAATAGTGTTTCCAATGGAAAAAAAGAAAAAAAAACCCATGGTTTTATGGAGAGAACCGTAATGCATGCTAAAAATGAGACTAAGAAACAAAGAGGCCACAACGTAGTATGTCATTTATACTCAGCACGTATTTTTAAGTGAGGAAATCTTAGAGGTTAGCTGAATAAGAAATTTTTTTAAATACCTGTATCATTGTAAACTAGATGAACAATTATTTCATTATTTACTACTCTAAATTCTTACTTTACACTTATACTTAGAATATGGAGGTATGATTTAGTTATACAAAACACATGATCTTTAATAGTTTACTTTCACTGGCTCTAGAAATAGGTATTTTTAGTTCTTGGACATCAAAACTTGAGACTTTTCCTATGGGGTGGAAAATGAGTTCAAGATAAAGGTCACCATTTGTAATTAATTATAATGTGCAAATTTTCACATATGGTACTGATCTTTTGATTTATTCAACAAGTCAACTTAATTAGTTCCTTGGGAAATATAAAAAGTTATGTCCAAAAGAATATTAGGTAAATGTTAAGTAAAAACAGCTGTTACCTTTGTATTTAATGTCATTAAGGGATTTAGCAACTTGAATGGAAAGTATTCACACAGAGTTGACTAGTAGTCAATTCAAATGATGTTTTTGAGATTAAAGGTTACGTTTAATTATAAAGTTTATCATTTTCAGTAATACCCCAATTGCAACATTACCCTTCGTTAAGTAGAAATATATTTATACCTACTGCAAATGAATGCTCAAATTAACATCAATTAACAGAGATACTCCCACCCCCCTACCCATGGGCACAGGGCTTAAAGCTGGATGTTTATCCACTAGAGAAAAAGAGAGGAAGGAAAGGGGACAAAACAATCTGAAAAGAATTAAACAATGAAAGTATCCCCCATTCCAAAAGTCTGTCCTACATTTTCAGCAGAGACTGAACAACTGGAAAATCCTAACTAGTGCTGAGGCTAACAGAACCATCCATGACCTGGCCCTTCCTTGACCATCTTTCTTTGCCACACTCTTATACTCTGTGTCATAGAAGAGATTATTCACTTCCTTGGCAACACCATGTTCTTTTTAGTTTGATAATTCCCTAAACCTTTCTGGTTAAGGTTTATTCAGGGAAGCAATTTCCTGTCTCACACATTAGATTAAGCCCCAGTGCTAAGTGTTTTCATAACTCCCTGTATTTCCTTTCTTTTAAAACTCATCACATTTTATGATAGCTGCATGGAAAACTGCAGACTGCACCATTTATGCGTAGGAAGTGTTCTATTTATAATTGAAGGGACTAACTGCAACAGATAGGGTCTGAAGTACACAAAGCCCCTAAGCAGCATTTCCTAACTAAAGGAAGGGGGTGGAAAGGAAGGAGAGAGGGAAAAAGGAAGAGGAAAGAAAATGGGAAGACAACAGGAAAAAAGGAGACGCTAAGGTGAACTGAAGAACTGAAGAAGAGGAGTCTATTCTTGTGGTATCGGGGGTTGAATCCAGGGCTCATGAACGGCAAGCAAGTGCTCTATTTCTGAACCATATCTCTGAACCAGCCTAGAGTCTACTCTTGCACCACTTTATATCCTGTGCACAATGAAGGTTATGGAAAGAACTTAAAATGAAAACGAAGTTAAACGGTATGCACGAATCCTATGTGTGACATTTTGCTCTACCTTTTCACTAATTATATTTTTGGACTCAGCTGATCATGGCCCTTGGACCCTTGGCTCCAAAAGATTCTAATAAAACATTTTGTTTTTTAATAAAACATTGGTGTGACTTACTCCAAGCCATCATTATTTTCTTGGCACATTTCTATTTCTGGAGTCCAAATTTCAACTGCATTGACTTAGAGCAAATGAAAAATGTCATTTACAACATAGAGCCCTTTTCATAGTTTAAAAACTCAAGATTAACACAGTAATCACTTTCTACATGTTAGATAATGCCCTTGGTTTTAACAGTTACAATAATGATGAGGGACTACCACATACTTTTATCAAGAGTGAGCAAAGAATGATGTTTTTTGGGTCCCAGATGTAGGTTCTGAGGCCTGCTCTAAAGATCCCACACTCCAACCTGCCTGGGATTCCTTTCCAGTGTGGGCACTGGCCCACTTCTCTTGGCACCCAAGACCTCTGGACTAACCACTTGGCCCAGATTCCCTACTCCTTCCTGATCCTTTGCACTCAGACCAACCATTCTTCAGTCTAGTTCCCTAGAAACCTCACAGCCTGCCCCCAACTCCAACTTACCTTTGCAAACCTGAGACCAGCCTTCATACCTGGCTGCCCCCACCCCCAACCAGCCCAGGATTTCTGAGACCATCTTCATTCCCTGACTACCTGAGAATCCTGAATCTTACCTCTGCCTAGCAAGCCTCCCAAATTGTACTGTGCCTGCTGACTAGAGGGATCCAGACCTTAGGGGTAAGTCTGAGAGCATCTGATCCTCACAGGACTTGGGCCTTGGTGGGAACTCCTGAGCAGCAGGACTAAAGCCATCTATCCACTCCAATACAAAATCAAGAGAGAAAGCCTGAAGCCAACCAGCTTCATACCGAACAAGTAAACAACAAAGACACATAAAGTATACAAACAGAAACAGACCTAAACCCAACAAAGGAAGGCTTGAATCTCACAGAAGAATCAGAAACTACAAAAGAAATACACATGCCAAAGTCACAGCGAAAAAATAATAACATGAAAAACTCAAATAATATGTCATCATGAAGTACCAACGGTCCTGTAAAGGAGTACAATGAGAACCCTTTAGAGAAAACACGGGACATGGAATTCAAAATAAAGATTATAAATATGATAAAAGAATTCAATGAATTTGAAGAACACACAAAGAAATCAAAGAACTGAAAGAAAATAGGGATAAACTTCTGAGTGAATTCAGAAAAGAATTACAAATATTGACGACTACTCGGGCTGAAATGAAGAAGGAAGTGAAACACTCAATAAGCCAATTAGAAACAACAGGAGAAAGCCTCATCAATAGAATGAATGAAATGGAAAACAGATATCAAGAGTGGAAGATAAAGCTGATGAATTAGACCACACGAGCGAAGATTATGAAAACTTAAGAAAACACAGGAATGGAATATGCAGGAAATGTGTGACACCATAAAAAGACCAAATTTACACATCAGAGGCATAGAGGAAGGAGAAGAATCTCAGGCTAATGGTATGGAAAAGCCCATCTTTTTAAAAAGTTATGACAATTATATTATGGCTATGTTTAAAATATAAATGCATATTTTGATTTTTAAGGATATATACTGAAATATATGAAATAGATGATATCATACTTATCATATTATGCTTCATAATAGTAAGTGAAATGAAGGATCGTGAGGGAGCTAGGGACAAAGCAGGACTAATGAAGATGGCCATGAAATGGGGTAACGGGTTCACTGTATGGTGTGTCTACTTGATGTACATTTGGAAAAGAACAAAACACAAACATTACCCTCCCTTAGAAAAAGTCAAAAAGAAAAGTTAATTTATGAAGGCTATTGGTGCTAATAGTGGTCATTATTTTCAAATGAGAGCTTATCTATAAGATCAAATGAGCTAATAAAGACATGAAAAAAGTTAAGTATCCATATCCTCTATCATGAACCATAAACTAACTACAAATGATCTGCAGGTGATGGATTATATTTAAATATTTCCCAAATATTTGACGTATTAAGATATATTAGATAACAACAAATGATTGTAGGTATAATTCTACGTTCTATTTTCAGGTGGGCCAGATAATTCAAAGGCAATATTTTGTATTGATATATAGTGTTGTTATAGAGCACACTCTTCAAGCATAATAGCCATCATCTAATTGAGCAGCTGTGTTGACTTATAAGCGACTCTTAAGATTGGTCCTGTTGACTGTTAACATTCCCTCATAGGGGAGGGGTCACCAGACCCTCACCTGAGATTCAAGCCATATCCTCCAGCAACTCCTAGCCAGCTGTATGAGAGTCTGACCTAACTGCATATGGCCTCATTGTCTTGGGAGGTGCTAGCATATGCAATGCAGAGGGTGGAAGGTTACCCAAAGCGGGCACTCCATTTGCTCAACTATGGGGAAGTCCATATTAATGCTGGAGTAAGACTTTTTTGTGGTGCAATTGCTTTGGGGTCACTCGCTCTCCTGTAAGTAATCCTTCACCCATGTTCTTTTGGTAATCTCAACAAACTCACTGGTTCTCCAAGTTGGACTTTGGTGGAATCATACTTTGGTTTGTCAATGATGCCCTATGAGGAAGTGGAAAGGCATCTGTTTACATCTACCCAGGGAAAGGGTTGCCCCAACAACAATACTAAATCAGCTGAAAATACCCATTACATTATTTTGGGACATATATTTAGGTCATCTGAAGATAAAAATAATATTTTAATGAGAGATCAATTTGCCTATTTACATATCCAAAATACCCAATATAGTTTATAAGTTGCAAACAAATAAATGAATTTTAGAAGCCAGAAGTTATACTGTATATAGGCATTCACATCATTAAACTGGTTCTGGAACAACAGTATAGCTCTTTGTATTATGTGATACATCTTGGAGACCAATTTAAAATTCAGAACAGTCAAGATATTAAAGCACAGTGGTTTTTAACTATCCTAATGTAAAAACTTTTAAAAAATCCTGCTACAGAAGAGTTCTTTAGCATACATTTAAAATAAGAAGACTATTATGACTTTGAGAATGAAAAACCTTTAACAGTATAAAATAAATCAGGAAACACTGAAGGTTTGTGTCCAATAATCATGCAAACAAGACAGAATAAACCTTAAACAAAAAGTAAAATACCCCTAATCTTCCAAAATAGCAAAAAATATGATATCAAAAAAGATACTTTAGCCATCCCAAGAAACATTTTCCACGTTGCTTTCCCATAAATCTCAAGTTTAAAACCCCGAAATAGTGAGTCATATAGAATGGAAACAGCTGAGCATTTGGGTCACATGAAGCTCTGGAAACTTACTTCAGCTTTTCCTCTTCACTCGATGTCTTCCACAGTTCTTCCAGTTGTACTGTTGCATCCTCCAAACTAGTCTTAGGATTTTCTGTGAGAAACTGAGCACGGTGATCTTGAATAAACAGGGCACTTGCTGACATGGGCTTTTTGATCACTCGATTGCTAATTAAATCATAGGCTGTAAGCTGGCCAGATTTGTTATCTATTACATTTGATTTTTTGTTACAGGGACCATCACTGAGACTCTTTGGTTCAAGACTGGGGTGACTATCATTACTTACTTTACATGTTAAACTTTTTTGAGGCACAAAAATTTTCACAGGTTCAATATTCTCTCCCATTGAATTAAATACATTTCCCCTGCTCCACTCTTCTGCACAAATTTCCGGAGAGTTCTCAGGAATTGTATCTTCCTTGTTTTGTCCACTCTCATCTGCATGGCCCTTAGAGCCATTTTCTATGTGTATATGCTTACTGGAACCTACAAAACCAGTTTCACTCATTTCACTAATAGTCACTGGGATATTCTGAAATGTACTTCTGGTGTCCTTATTGATACTAGAATTTTCACTCCTAAAATGATCATCACACTGGTCATCAACATTTATTGGTTGATTTAAACAATGAGCAGTGTTTTCTCTAGGTCCATCATTATGTACATCATTTGGGGACAGAACAGCTGAAGTATCAACATCTGGATAATTATTTCCAGATGATTCTATTTTATTAAAAAGCACATCTGTTTCTGCTGTTCTACTAACAACCATGTCAGTTGAGGAAACATCTGCTTCATTATTTTCGTAAGAATTTGTACTAGGTAGTGGTCCGTAACAGGTCATCATCAAATTTTCAAGAGCAATTAAAACAGATTCCTAAAAATATAAATGAATAAATATTAGGGGATTAGTGTGAAAAAGAGAGAATGTTTAAAACAATAAAAAAGTATAATTAAGCAAGTCTTTTTATTTTGGGAACATTTAAGACTGTGTAAGTTTATAAACAGGATAAATCAATATAATTATTTTAAAAGATTACCTTATTCTGTAATAATACTTGACTTTTATCTGGTGTTAGATTTATATCCACTTCAGCTGTGGGAATATCAATTTTCAAAAAGAAAATGGGATACGAACGAGTAGATTCCTTTAGGCACTTCAGATTGTAATAATGTCGGATTAACTAGAAATAAATGCAAGGAATAAAAGATAAAAACAACATGTAAATAAAGACAGTACTGACAACCTTAAGATGTTACCAAAGGAGTAGGTTCAACTTAGAACTGAGCAGATACACTTGCTGATGTGGCAAAGCAGTGTCTCCTGAGTAGGAGGAGCACTTCCTCGAAGGCCTCGAACCCACCATGCTGCGAAGCACCAGCATTCATAAGATAACACATCCAGTTTTCAGTTAAAAATCAGTGTCTCTGAGTTTAGAAGGCCTAAGGTACAAACCAAACCCTGCTACTTTCTGGCTACTATATTTCAGAAAGTCATTTAATGAGCTGGGCATGGTGGTGCACACCTATAATCACAGCACTCAAAGTCAAACTGGGCTACACAGCAAGATGCTATCTCAAATATGAATATTAAAATAAACCATCTAATTTTTTTTCACTGTAAATGGGGATAATAACAACTCACAGAGTTTTTGTGAAGAATAAATGAGATGCATATAAATATAGCTTAATAATAATTTAATTTTTTCCTTATTTTAGAGAAAATTCTTAGAAGTGGTCTAACAATTTGACAAATGATAATTACGATTTTAATTTCTGATCCAAGAGATATTTTCTTTCTAAAAGTGATTACCTTTAAGATGTCTTTTTGATGTATTGGTCGACTATTAATAAAGATGAAACTTCTCTCAGGGGTTGAGAGACTTGTGGAATTGTGATCTGCCTCATGCTTTGGAAAGAAACCACTTAGATGAATCTGTAATTATGACACATAGGTACAGAATATGTAATGTCAAGAATGAAGTTCCAAAGGTTTGATTATATACAACATATTAGAAGGCATATAAATAAAACATCATATTTATAATTTAAGGTCTAAAGAGCCACACATATACTTATAACCATGTCTTGAAAATTAACTTTGAGTAAATGAGGAAGCATTCTAAAACCAGTGTTCACTCCCTCTAACTCTGTAACTCCAGGAAAAAAAAAAAAAACTTTTTTAACTTTCATAGGACAAACAATCATTCTCTGATCGTCCTTACCTTGTTTCATTTTGAAATTTCTTTCCCCTCATATTGTGACATTTCCCCTTCTGGCTATTTGTCTTTGCTCTTCAGCCATCATTTCCTATCTTTATTCTGAATATGCTATAAAGTTAACTGAACTCCTGTTTAATAAAAAACTTATGTTACTCTGAATTAGCTTCTTCAAGGCTATTGTACACCTGTACCTTATCTTCATCTTTACTTACAGAACTTTCCTACAAGAATTTTACGGATTATTTACATACTACCTTTCTCTGTTCTACAAATAAATGAAGAGAAGGGACAAATGGAAGGATATGGAAAAAAGGAAAAGAGAGAGATCTAAGGAACAGAAGGCAGGGAATATACTCCTGCTTTTACTCTGAGGAAACTGACACAGCTAACGACAAGACAGAGAATTGTTAAGGATTCCTCCCACTGTCATCCCATTTGCCCCTAAAAATAGTCCCCTTTCAACTTTCATGGTGTGTGTGTGTGTTGGCCTATAATTTTTTTTAAAATTTTTATTATTTTTATTTTATGTGTATGCATGCATTGCCTGCATGTAGGTAAGTGCACCCATGTCGTGCAATGCCCACGGAGGACAGAAGAGGGTGTTGGATCCCACAGAACTGGAGTTACGGACAGTTGTTCGCTGCCACGTGGGTGTTGGGATTTGAACCCGGTCTTCTGCAAGAACAGTCAGCATTCTTCACTGCTGAGCCATCTCTCCAGCCCCTGGCCTATAATCTTAACTAAAGCAACCTGAAGTCCTCAAAGTCAGTAAATTATGATAAGAAACAGGAAGAGTAAAAACTCAGCTTAGGTTACATAAAGCAAATTTGTTAGTAGGGTGCTATTTTTAGTTAAGGAGTAAGCATGAGGTTCCTTAACAACATAGCTTGTAGGCTGTCACCTATGTCTATGGTTATCCTTGCCCTTGGAAATAAGTGTTTAAGGAGATGTATTACCAGTTTTAGAACACTAAGTGCATTACTGTCACAGTGCCAACTTGTGCCAATTTGAAAAAAATAAATTAATAAATCTGGATAATCCATTACAAGATGATACCACTTAATTAACTGTAAAACTTCACAGCATTCATAAATGGTTGTATAATTTACCAGGTAACATGAGATCCTTCTTAAAGCACCTGCTGGGCATCAGGGAGCGTCTGTTTAGCCTCTGAAAGACTTACTGAGTATGTGGATTAAAGAAAAGAAGAGGCAGATGAGGAGAGGAGCGAAGAGAGAAGAGAAATCTACCCTCTACCCTGAACAGGGAAAAGAAAGTGGAGTGAAATATGAAACTGCTAGTAATTTCCTTTCGTGCTCTTTTAGACAGCAGCTGTATAACTAATCCTAAATAGAGATCTTTAAAATGATTAAGAACAATCTTCAAAATGAACAAACTATATTAAAGTTATATGGAAAAGTAAAGTAAAAGAGCAATACCTCATAAAATACTATGAAAAATTTTAAATAATTTATGAGTATATTGCCTGCATATATGTAAGTATACCAGTGTTGCGTAACGCCCATTGAAGATAAGAGAGGGCATTGGATCCCCCGGGACTGAAGTTAAAGATGGTTGTTAGCCTCTGTGTGTGTTGAGAATTGAACCCGAGTCCTCTGTGAGATCAGCCAGTGGTCTTAACCACTGAACCACCTCTCTAGCCCCAAATACTATAAAAAGTTTTTAAATGAGGTTAGTTCACAGAAAAAGAACTTAAAAGACCGTATCAGTGCAATAAAACAAACCAAAACCAAATGTGATAGATCTTACAAGATTCTGTACTTCAACCTAAAAATGAAAACAAATATCCAAGGTAAAATACAATTAAATACTATTCCTCTAATTGCTTCTCAATGTGGGCCTCTCTCTCTTCTTCTCTAATTCCTTTTATATATTTATACATTCTCTGTCAATAACCAATGCAAGTTCTTCTCTTAAATGACTCTGCAGGTCTGGCATCAATGACAATGTCCTTTCAGGAAGCATTCAACTGAAGGGGTCTGTTTTAGTCTCTTTTGGACTTACTATTTCCGTTTTGACACTTCCTTCTCAGTCTGATCTCTGGCTCCTAATCTTTACCTTACCCAGTAGGAATGATGACAGTCCCCTAAATTCCATCTTCAGGCACTTTTTGCTCTGAAATCCTCCCGCCCCTCTAGGTAATTTCATTTATATCTCTAATTTCAATAACTACCCACTACTGATACTAAGATAGTGATACTGCAGTCTATTTCTTTCATTCTCAAATTCCCCAATTGGCTGTCACAAAAATTAATTCACCACACTCAGAACTTCGTAAGATATTTTGTTTCTTGGCAACTTCTTTGTTCTTTACCATACTTTTCATTAGAGAGGCCACAGTCTGTCAAACACATCTCTTCTCTATCCTGATTTCAGTGATGATGTCACCCTGACTGGTCTGCTAGCCCTCACCTTTCTCTTCTTTCAGTAAAACTCCATAACATGGAGTTAAATTTCTACCATAGTAATCCAAATACTCCAGTCAGGATAGTGAAACAAGTTTACATGGAAATTCCTTCTCCCAAATGGAAACTGCACAGGAGAGATAAAAATCAATTTTTAATGTTAATTTCAAATGACCTAAGCACACAAACAACAGACAAAACTGTCTTGGATTCAAATTACATAACAGGGAGTGATGGCTGAAGGGAAAAGTCCTATGTGCTCTAAGGTCATAAAAAAGATGTCCCATTTGGAAACTAAACTCTAGCAGGAAAAAACACTCCACACAAAGAGGATGGAAATCAGTCTTTCCACTTGAAATAGGGAGCTCATATAGCACCTCCCCTGAAGAAAAACAAAACAACTTAAAAATATTGTGACCACTGTCTGGAGCTACTTGCCAGAGTCACAGGAAAGAACAGAGACAACTCCAAAACCAAGAACAAGGCTAGGCCAAGCTGGCTGGGGAAAGGAGTCTGTAAAGTCCTGGCAGAAAAAGAGACATGGACCACTAATATAACACCTGGTTTTGAATTGGGACTAGGAAGACATATGTGCCAAACTGTGAGAAGGGAGAGGTAGGCATGGAGAGAAAAAGAAAAAACAGAAACAAACCTGTATTCAAGATTTTGCAAACCACACAAAATAGCAGACTCTTCTCTCAGAAAAAGATACAAATGATAGAGCAATATGGAAAAGACTTTTAAATTAGTATGTATAACATGGTTTTTAAAATGAAAAATATCCAATTAAAACAGAAAGTAAATAATTATCAATGGCTATTAATTAATTTTAGAAAAGACTATGAAAATAAATACTCTGTTCTAAAAACTATGCATAGTTTTGGAAATATAAATCAGGTTGTACTGAGGCATTCACTCAGAGGTTAGCATGGAGCAAGCAAAGTTAAAAGGTCAGAGAGAAGACAGATATAAAAAACAAAATGTGGAGCTCCATCAGTTCCATAAGCAGCAGAACTCAGACAGTCTACTGGCTTAAAGTTAGCAGACAAACAAAAAGTCTCTTCTGGATAGAAACTAAATAATGACAAGGTATCATAAATCAATTAGAATTAATCTAACTTTGTGCTAGAAGTACTAAAGAAGACAGGGAACAAGGAAGATGATAGATGGAAGCATCTATATACATATACATGTGTGTATAATATACACACAGACACAAATATATATAATTGAGAAGAACTAGGGCAGTGAGGAACATTATGATATACAAAGCAAACCTTCACCCATTATGAAACATGGGAGTATCGTAGACTCCAGGAACAGGACTAGGATCATGCTAGATAACACTCAAGGAGGAGCTTAATAATCAAAAACTCAGCCACAAACACAGATTCCCAAATTAATTTCCTATGCATACCAAGAGACAAGGAGAGAAAAACCTAGGCTTGGAGAAAAAAGACCTGCTATGCAAAACAAAACCTACTTCCTATGAAATAAAAACTATTCAAGAAACTAATACATTTTTAGATTAAAAAAATTATCTTTGGAAAAATTCAAGCTTTTGTATTTATGAACAAGAAGTTATAAAATTAGCATTTATATTGAAATACTCTTGGAAATTAAACTTAAGTTTCTAAGTAAAAAAATTCAACAGAAGAGTCAGAAGATATAGTCAGTAAGGTCCAGCAGAATACAAAAGAAAAAGATAGAAAAGTTGAGAAAAATAAGGGGAGAACCTAAAAAATAATGAGCTTCATTAAAAGAAAAAAAAAAGAGGCAGAAAGTGGTAACAGACAGAAGCACAAAACTCAGAAATGGGTCTTCAGAGTGAAAGCATCTACATTCAGCGCTCAGCACATAAATGAAACAAACAATCCTTATAAAACTCACGGGGGGGGGTACCATGAGGACAGAGAAAGTGACAAACAAGAGATAACCAAAACGATATATGAAAAAGCCACAGAGAAACCAACTTTTAAAAATAAGTTTATTAAAAAAATGCAGTCTTGGGGCTGGAGAGATGCCTCAGCGGTTAAGAGCTCTGACTGCTCTTGCAGAGGACCCGGGTTCAATTCCCAGCACTCACCTGGCGGCCCTCTTCTGAACTCCACAGCATTGCATGACACGGGTGCACTCACATACATGCAGGCAATACACTCATACACATAAAATAAAAATAATAAAATATTTTTTAAAAATGCAGTCTTAAAAACAAAGGTTGAATGGAGGTAGTCTCCATGGATGGCTAATGCTCCTCAAAGAAGCTACAAGTTTGAAAATCCCAGAGCCAGGTATGAGAGATCTCTCTATAGGTTGTTGGTCTGGAAAGCCCCAAAAGTACGCACACAATACAAGAGCTATTGCTATTGCTTTTGGTTTCCCACCAGAACTTGATGATGAGACCCTACAGCTGAAGATACTGCACATTTTGGTCAAAGGACCTATAAAAATCAAGCTGGAGCTAAGCTGGGAGCTTCTTCCCTACTGACTAGCTTTCACAGTGCCAGAGAAGAAAAGTCAAACCCAGCTGTGAATTCTGCAAGCTACAATGATAAATTTGCAGGCAAGATGTACCCTCTAGTTAGTGCAGTAATGGCATGGTGGGGATGGGACTAACCAACTACTTTCTGATTGGATTTGAGGCCTGCTCCACTCCATCAAGAGGGAACTAATGCTTAGTTCTGTAAACCAGGTCAAGTGTCTGTGTCTGGAGAGGTTGCTAATTACTACTACTATACTATGACTACTACTATTTAAAAAAAAAAAAAAACAAAAAAAAAAAAAAAAAAAAAAAAAACACAAAAAAAAAAAAAAAAAAAAAAAAAAAAAAAATACCATGAAAAACCAATGTATTGTTATTGTTGTTTTTGTTTGTCTTGTTTTTTTAAGACAGAGACAGAGTGTTACTATGTACTCCTGGCTGGCCTGGAACTTGCAATGTAAGCCAGGCTGGCCTTGAACTCCTAGAGATCTGCCTGCCTCTGCTTCCTGAGTGCTGGCATTAAAGGCATGTGGCATCACACCCAAAAAAGATTTTATGTATTTATATTTTATATGAATGAGTGTTTTGTCTGTATCATGTGTGTGCAGTGCCCATGCAGGTCAAAAGAGGGCATCAGATTGCCCTGGAACTGGATCTAAGAATGGGTGTTAACTGCCATGTGGGTGCTGAGAACCAAACTCAAGTCCTCTGGAAGAGTAGTAAGTTCTCTTTTCCTCTGATCCAATCCTCCAGCTCATACTACTACCACTTTTTTTGCTAAAACATCATGCTGTCAATCTGCTTTCTAACCACTCATGTTTATACTCAAAAGTTTACACACAAAGGTTAGTGCTATGTTTAGCCTTCTTAACAGAGGCTTCTTACTGCAGGTGCAGGGTCATGGTAGCTAATGCAGAAACCCATAACTAGCCAAAGTGCTAAGAATAAGTGATGGTGGAGAGCTTGGCCTTTCTAAGAGCCAGGGAACATCATGGAAGAAGGCTGGTAAGAATGTAAGAGTAAGATGATGGGGAGCTGTGAATGAAGCACAATGTCACAGTATGGTCATGGATGGCCTTTGCACTCACAAACTCATGCAGCTATGATTATCTGCACGAGACCTTCGCCCTTCTACATTTAATCATGGATGGAGAAGGAACTACTGGCAGCACCAGCAGTGTGGCCACTGAGAAGTTGTCCTTACTTCCATCCACTCTTGGGCAAGAGACTCTAATTCAACCTAATTCAACTCAAAGCTTTGCACACAAAAGAAGACATGAAAGTAGTTAGAGGACTTGCTGGGAAGAAGGGTTTTAGCAGGAGAGGGAGTGGGAAGAGATGAGAAATGAGGAGTAAAAACATTCAAATTCATTATGCGAATGTATGATGCTGTCAAAATATATATTTTAAAGATTAAAAAAGAAAGAAACAGGGATAAAGCAAACACTACAACAACAACAAAACTACCATAGCCTGGTCTACATAGAGCTCCAGGTCAGTCAGGGTTATACAGTGAGATCCAGTCATGACAAAACAAAACAAAACCCAAAACCCCCAAAAAACCCCACAATACAATTTTAGAATTTCGTGACTGTTTATTATGACAACAAAAATTACAGATATAAGATTTACGAGCAAAGATGAGCATAAGTATTGGCACATGATAATATCAGCACTCCAGAGGCAGAGGAAAGAGGATTACAACATGCAGCCAGACTAAGCTATAATAGTGAGAGGCACATCTCAAAGAAAAGGAAAGAATAAATAAAAGATAAAGGAAAGATGAGAAGTTTAATATAGAAAAAAATCATCTACTAAGGAAAAATTGATATGTGTTAATTGTCCCATCCACAATGGATGGTTAACCTACTGTCTTCAACATTCTGGTGGACGACCCTGTATCCCAGCACTCTATAGGCTGAGAAGGCAGGATTTTGAGTTCAAGGTCAGCCTGAGCTACATAGAAAGAAGTTGAAGGAGGGAGGGAGGAAGGGAGGGAAGAATGAAGAAAGAAGAAAGAAGGAAGAGGGAAGAAGGAAGGAAGGAAGGAAGGAAGGAAGGAAGGAAGGAAGGAAGGAAGGAAGGAATGAAGGAAGGAAAAGACAAGACAGACTGACTTTCAGAACTCTTAGAAAGGAAAAAATTTACATGGAGAAATCCATGTACAAAGCAAAGAAAAAACAGTAAATTTAGAGTAACTGATGGGACTGTAAGAAAGGAAACTGTGATGACTCAGACTTAAAAGCACTGGGCTGCTCTTGCAGAAGACCCAGGTTTGGGTCCCAGTACCCACACAGAAGCTAACAACAGTAGACAACTCCAGTTCCAGGGGATCTGATGTTCTCCTGGGAGTTCAGCACTGCATGCATTTGGTGTACCTACACACACGCAGTCAAAACACTCATACACATAAAAAATTAAAACAAATTTTAAAAAGACTGTATTTAAGTCAGCATAGTAGGGATACTCTGATTTTTATGTCCTAAGAGATAAATACTGGATCCATAGAAAGGAAATGTAATCCTAGCACAATACTGGGCTTTGTAATGATCATGCAGCTGTAGTGATGTATATTACATCTAAGTTTAGAATTAATTAGACCTTTGGAATTAAATCTTCAGACCAAAGATAAAAGACAAACACACAAATAAACATCCTCCTGAGCTGGGACTATAGCGCAGGTTCAGGCTTAGATCCTGTTCTAGATACTTTCTAATGCTGTAATAAAAATACTGACCAAAACCAACTTGGGGAGGAAAGTTTATTTGGCTTACAGCTTGTAGTCCAGCATCAAGGGAAGCCAAGGGAGGAATTCAGGGCTGGAACCTGGAACACTGACTTGTTTACAGGCTTGTTTCTCTGGCCCATGCTGTACCTGCTTTCTTATACAAACAGGACCACCTATCCAGGGGTGGCACCACCCACAAAGGACTGGGTCCTCCTACATCACTCAACAATGAAAATGGCCATAGACATGGCCTCTAGTCAATCTAATGGAGGTAATTGCTCAACTGATGTTCCCTCCACCCAGGTATATCAAGTTGAAAACTGAAGTTATCTAGCACAGATCCTAGGCATTGAAAAAAGAAAAAGAGAAATATACGTATAAAAATATGTTAAAGCCAGATCAGAACAAGTCTGTAATATCTTGCTGTGGCAAGAGGCTTACAAGTTCAAGGTCTGACTGGGCTACAGAGAAGTCAAGGCCAGCTTGGGAAACTTTGTAGGTCCCTGAATGAAAAATAAAAAAGTAAAATAAGGACTGAGGATATAGCAGAGTGGTACACCGCAAATATACATGATAAAGGAACCAAGCAAGCAAGAGAAGCATCAAGCATCACCTAGCAGCACACAGAATCAAAAAGTATTCTCTGAAGCTGAAAGACCAACAAAGGAAATGATACTATTTAGTCATCAAAAGAAACTTTAAAACTTCTTACCACCCCTGAAGGGAAATATTTTAACAATCTCATTAGTATGTGAGACTCATTAAAGGCCATTTTTGTCGCATACCTGAGACTCTTCACAGTGGTGCTGAACGGATTCCATGTTGCCCATCACAGATGTCCCCAGAACAGACATGAGAGCCACCCTGTGGTCTGGTACCCTGCTTTTCTGCCAAATAACTGCCTAGGGACAAGATGATACAGACAGACAAGGTTTAATGCAATTTAGATTTACTAAACTCAAAACTTACAGTATTTATTATATATTTTTAGCCTCACTTTACACTTTTTATCATTTAGAAGTGATCCGTGAGGTATGGACTACCAGAACAACTGGTTCTGAATTTTAAGCTGGATATGATGCAATGTATAATCTGTTTAAAATTTCTCAACCTCCTCAGTCTCCCTATAAGACGGTTATTTCCCAGAATTGATAGAAATTTAAATACTTATTGTAGTCAAGTATGTAGACTGGTGTCAAGCATAAAACTGAAGAAAAGATTTCCTTTGATTACCAAAAGTAGTGGACAAAGTCTAGAATTATTATAGTTTTTTTAATTAAATTTTTTTATTTGTTATTTTTAGGTGTATGACTGTATTGCCTGCATCCAGGTAGGTGTGCCGTGTCATGCAATGCCCTTGGAGGTCGAAAGAGGGCATCAAATTCCCCTGGAACTGGAGCTAAGGACAGTTCATAGCCACCATATGGGTGCTGGGATTCAAACCCAGGTCCTCTGCAAGAGCAGCCAGTGCTCTTAACCACTGAGCCATCTCTCCAGCCCCAAATTATTATAGTTTTTTATAATGATCAGAATATAATCTCTATATGCAAATTCACTTAAGCCTCAAAAAAGACAAAGGATGGTCTCCCTCTCTTGAAGCTGTTGATGAGGGGGTCCCATAGACCCTCAAACAATACTGATCATTGCTCCTGCTCTTGGTTACCCACCAGAACTTGATGGTAAAATCCTATTTCTGAGGACACTACATACATGAGCTGTAGAACCAACAAGGAGAAATCAAGCTGGTGTTGCCTCCAGAGCCTCATCTCTACTGACTAGGTTTCACAGTGCTAGAAGGTCCTATGTATGCTACTGGAAAGAAAAAATAATCAACCTTATCCAGTTGTGAATCCTCTGAACTACAGCACAAACTGGCTTGGCAAAATATGCCCACTAGTACAATAGTGGCATAAATATTATGGGAGTAACCAACCACTCTCTAGATGTATTTAAAGTCTGTTTCACAGGATGGAGTCCATACCTGACACTGATATTAGGCTTAGGAATCTGAGTCTAGCAAGGTCACAGGGCATAGGGGACAGCCTAATACCACCTAGTTTTCTACTAAACAGCTATAGTATTAAACTGAATCCTAATGACTTATTGTTATATCCACAGATTAATGCATCTCTCAACTCTCAACAGAGAAGATTCCTTATGCAGCAGATGGTGATTTATACAGAAACCCACAACTGGCCAATGTGCAAGGAATAAAAGACTGCAGACTGCTTATCCCTGAATAGTACACCTATATCAAACTTCTGCCTCCCAAGGCTAAGGGATCATTGCAGAAGAGGGGATGGAAAGATTTTTAAATCCAGAGGAGGTAGATGACAAAAAGGAAACCGTTTTCCAGACAGCTGGTCAGTTACTCATATGAACTCACATCAATGGTGACAAGCATACACAAGTCCCATGCAAGCCCAAACCAGACAAAATCCCAGCACAGACATGGGAAGGGGTTGGAAACTCCACCCAGCCCAAGGAACTATTGGTAACCAATATCTGTTGGGATGGGGAGAGATAAGTCTCATTCAAGGATGGGATCTTTGGTAAGTTAACCAGGCTCTAGTGGATGGACACACACTGAAGGACATTTGAGGGCACAAACTAAACTCTCTAGGCCTTATTATATAAATAATAGAGTACATTAAATTAGGCAGGGTGCAGTAAGTAGAAGTGTGAATAGGGGAAGGGATCTAAATACCATCAAATTATATTGTATAAAAATCACGAGCATTCAGGGCTGGAGAGATGGCTCAGTGGTTAAGAGCACTGACTCATCTTGCAGAAGACCCGGGTTCAATTCCCAGCACCCACATGGCAACTATGAATCGTCCTTAGCTCCAGTTCCAGGGGAATCCGAAGCCCTCTTCTGACCTCCGCAGCATTGTACGACACGGGTGCACTCACATACATGCAGGAAATACACTCATACACATAAAATTAAAATAAAACATTTTAAAAAAATGAAACTTCAATAAAATTTTTTTTAAAAAGACAAGGAAATGCTGACTTCCGCTGTCATGAATACTGTTTTATACTAGCCAGTAGTTGGTGATTTAAGAGACAGTATTCTAAATAACAGGAAGTTAAAAAAAAGATTCAGAATAATCTGCAACTATATAGGAAGGAATTGCCCCACACCAAAGCTCCTTACAATAAGGAATCAATGCACCACAAATTGTACCTCTTTAAAGTTACATCAGTTCTCCAACACTGACATACATTAACTTCTGTCTTCTTTCCCTCTCCCCACCTCTTCTCTTCCCTCCCCTTACTCTCTCCCCTTACTCTCTCTTTCTGCTGCAGATCAAAGCCAAGAGGCTTCATACATACTAGGCAAGTAATATTATATCCTCAACATCATATATTTAAAGTCATCAAGAAAACATTTCAAACATCTATATTTTGGAAATATAATTATGAAACTTGTGACACACTAACATGAGCATCATATTTTTAAGCTTGTATTTATTTATTTGCATTTTTATTTATTCTGGTTTATGTTACAAGAACTGCCTCAGGTACAAACACAATCTTAGCAATTGATTAATGCTAAGGCTATTTCACTGTTGGATTTGCTGAAGTCAGTATATAGAATGACTTTAGGAAATAGGTTCCAAAAAAGCTGGGAAATGAGAACAAGAAATGTGATTTCATTTCTCTCAATTTTAAAATGAATACTGCAATTATTCTGAATTACTATGTCAGATCAGGGGAGTTCATTTAGGGGCATTTCCCACACTTTTTTTGCTAGCATTTGGGCTAGCAATAAATGATAAAGAGATCAGCTGACAAGTAAAATCATCGTTGTTGCCTAGGCAATATTCATTTTCACAACAGAATCCATCATTAAAGAACTAAACAAATGTAATAAAAATAGAAAATTCAGAAACTAAATTTTTAATTATATTTTCAATAAACTGTTTAGGTCTTAGTTTGTTCTCTACCATTTTATCTACACAAAAACATAGGTAATTTTTTACTTCCTAAAGTTTTCTGTATATCTTGCCCTTAGGCTGAAAGCTTAACATGTGCTAAAAATACACACACACCTCCATATGTTTTCTATCTAGGTCACACAAAGCTGCAGCATCTGGATGTGCCAAATAAGAATCTGACTCTGGTCAGTATGATGACGGTGCAAAAGTACCTCAATCGAGAATATATTATTACATGCACACCATCTGAAGTTTGATTTAAGTTAGCCAAATATATCTTGTCCCATTTCCACTTCACTGACATACACTATTTGAAGAAAATGAAGCCAGATAAGGTCACTGTATTTAAAGAGAGTAAACCTCAATTGCAAAAACAACCTGATACAAAGAGAAAGCAAGGTGTACACAGAACATGCATAATTAACTAAAAAGTGCACTGCTAAGACCACCTGACCTAAGGCATCTCCTGCTAGAATAATAAGTAGATATTACTGGTCTGAAATGCAATTGTTGTATTTTAAATGTCTCCTTCAAAATTCACATTGAAACTTCACTACCAATGTCACAGTATTACTTAGTTGAATGTTTAAGAACTGGCTAGGTCATGAGGCACCATCCTCATGGAAGGATATGCATTATCAAAATGGGTTATTGTCTTGGTAGTACACTCCTGATAGGAAGGATAAACTCAGCTCAATTCAGCAAGTCTAACTCTGGAGCTCATTCAAGTACTTTCTAAGATTAGAAGATGGTAGTCACTGATAGGCCAATAGTTCACAGAATTTTTTTCTTTAGCATAAAAACTATTGAAGATTTGAAGTTTGTTCTAAATATACCAAACAAAGGGCAAACAATTAATTAGAAATTAGTCTTACTCTATAAGAGACAGCACTCTACATAAAAATATGGGGGATATTTGGATTTTTAAGATTATACAATTATGGACCTCCATCTGTGTACTGTGATCTCAGCAGACCACCAGAGAGTGCCTGTTTCGGACTCATACTGGCACAAGGACTGAGAACCCACGGAACTGCCTAAGAACGCCGGGATCCTGCCTCCACTTGATGAAGCCTTTGAGAGGGAACTGACACTGATTCTAACCACTCCAACGGCTATCAAAATGCCTGAAAGCAAATCCTGAATCCATCACTCTCACGTCCAGCCTTGGCAGACAAAACAAAAATGAGGAGGAGCCCAATAGAGGGATGCTTTCTGAAGCTCTCATCAAGAAATTCCAATGGACTCTCATATGAACATTTGAAATTTGCCCTGTTCTGACTTTTTTCTAGTTCCCTGTCTACAACTTGTAATACTAATTACTCTTGCCTTTACTTCTCCTTCACATCTCTTATTTACCAGTCAAGAACTTTCTTTTCCCCCTACAGATAAGAGTTGCAATTTGGGAGTCTTTTAGATAGACCCACTGAAGAGGTACCCCAATTGACTCACCCTGCTTCCCTGTTCAGCATGGAAGAAGCCAGAGAGGTCTGCATCCAGATTCCCTATTCGTAAGCTGGGTAACCTCTTCAGAGGATGGTATAAGAATAGGATGTAGGAAGGAATTGGCTAGGCAGTTAGTGTAAAAAGACCCCAAAGAAAAGTAGCCAGTTTCTTGGCTAAAAGTCAAAATGTCCTTGGGCCTCTTAGCAACATACTCCATTCCAAAGGCCAAAAATGTCGAAAGCATATGGGAGCTCTTGTCTAATCCTTAAAATATTTTAGGGTTACCTCTTCAGAGGGGGGAATGTTAGAGTAGCAAAAAGAAGAAAGAGTAATGAAGTTATCAGAAAAAAGTGATGGGGAGATATGAGAGGAAATAGAAGGGAGAGAGTGAGCATGGATTTGATCCAAACACCTTATATGCTCATATGCCTGTATGAAATTCTCAATAAATTATTTTGCAAAAAGATTATACAATTACTGAGAACAGAAATAAAGTCAGTGTAATAGTACCTGCTGATATATGTGAAATAATCATCCAACTAAAAGTAAAATATTTAGGGTCTTTCCTATTCTCAAGTAGCCAAGGCTGCCCTCCAACTCACTATGTATTCAAGGATAACCCTGAACTTCTAATCTTCCTGCCTACAGAAGTACACTACCACATGTGGTTTTTTTTATGGGGGTGCAGGCAGGTTGGAGATCAAACTCAGGGTAGGCAGTCTACCAACTAGGCTACATCCACAGCTTAAATTTGCTTCTCATATTAGCTTACTGTAGTAACTAAGAAAAAACAAATTTTCTTATTGAGTAGGTCAAGCACTCATTTCAATATACATCATAGCTAAACTAGTCAAAAAGACACAAATTTAGAAAGTTAGATTCTGGAGCTGAGTTTTATAATTTAGAGATCTCTTGGCTAAAGTATTACATTAAAATCTGTAACAGTCTTTATTTCCAAAAACAAAGCAGGCAGAGATGGCTGATCTTGATACTCTAGTGATAATGCTCAATAGGTACTTAATAGGACAAAATAAAATGTTTCTGGACTAGACTATTCAGATGAAAATATAAATTTCATAACTGGTCTTACAAAGTTTGCTAGTGACCTTTTAAGCAACCTTAAATTAGAAAGTATATATTACTACTTCCAAAGCACGACAAATTTGAAGTCCTTTTTCTAATCTGCCTTGATATTATCTGTACTTCCAGTGCTTTTTGCAGAAAAACTGTTGGGCAAGCCTTTCTGATCAGCTTCTTAATCTTGGGACCTTGAGGTAACTGCTAAGAGTGCCCATCTTTAATGTCACATAAAAGGTTACTTACAAATGATGCAGTGATTACTTTATAATGACATCTGATTTCACTTGTACTTTGTATTCCCAGTGAATAGTTTTTTCTTCTCTGCAAAGTTTACTTTTTAACTCACTGGAAATGTTTGTGATGAAACAGGCAAGCAAACATCCCAACTGTGGCTCTTGACTCTTCTAATTCTAGGCCTTCTAAAAAACCAAGTGGAGGTCTTAAGGCTAACAAACATAGCAAGCCTATAGTTGATTAGCTTTTCTCTTTTAAACTGTTGAGTTAGTAAAAACTTTCTATTGGTATAGTTAACAATTTCACTTTGAAAGGATTGTTTCTGGGATTACATAAAATTAAAAAGCTTCTACAGCACAGAGGAAACACTCAGTGGAGTAAAGAGCCTATAGAATGGGAGGAAAGCTTTGTCAGCTATATAGTTCAGATGGAAGTTAATACCTAGACTGTATAAAGAACTTCAAAAATCATACACTCATTCCCCCCAAACCACCATCAAACCTTCCGATCAATAGACAGATCAATTAAGTGAAGAGAAAGTTCTGAAAAGAAACACAAATGGCCAATAAATATTTTTAAAAGTGTCTTAACACTTTTAGTCAGCAGGGAAATGAAAATTAAAACTATTCTGAGATTCTATCTTAGCCCAGTCAGAATGGCCAATGTCAGGAAAACAAATGACAAGCACTGTGGAGGATGTGGGGAAACAGAAACCCTTACCCCTGTTGTTGGGGGAGTAAACTAGCATAGCCACTATGGAAGTCATGTTCTAAAAAAATCAGGCTTCTTGAAAAATTAAAACAGCAGTACCATATGATTCAACTATACAACCTACTACAGAGATTCCTGCAGATCCAAGCTTGTTGCTCCACTAGTCATAATAGCTAAGAAATGGAACAAGTCTAGGTGCACATCAACAGATTAAATGAATAAGAAAAATGTGGTCCATATATACAATGGAATTTTATTCAGCTTTTAAGAAAAACAAAATCATGACATTTGTAGGGAAATTAATGGAGCAGGAAATTATGGTGCTTAGTAAAATATCACAGATTAATAAAGACCAATACTACATGTTTCTCTCATATGCAGATTAATAAAGACTAACACTACATGTTTCTCTCATATCAGCCTAGATTTTCATTTTTATATATGTGGACATACATGTGTATGAGGATATGGGTCATAAAACTAGAGAAAGCGGGAAAGTGAGGTCTTAAGGAAGAGTTGGGAAGGGGGAGGGCAATAAAATACATGTGGCATGAAAGCAGAAGAGGAGCTAGTTGGGGAGGAAGGAGACCAGCAGGAGGGAGGGAGGAGTAGAGGAATGGAGGAAGAGGTTGGGAGAAAAGGATCAACAGAAACAAAGTATGTATAAAAATACCATAATAAACCTATTAACTCTGTATGCTAATTTAAATTTTTTTGTTTCATATTTAGTGGGGGGGGGGCATGGCATGGCATGGCATGTGTGTGGAGGTCATAATACAACTTGTGCGAGTTAGTTCTCTACTTCCAATATTCTGGGGATCGAACTTAGATTGTCAGGCTTGGTGGCAAGTGTCTTTAGCTGCTGAGCTATCTCACCAGCCCTGTATGCTAATCTAAAAAAATACCGAAAACACTTTTATTCTTAGAGATAAAAATATGCCAGTGTAATTCATGAAGTGAATTGCATGTAAAAGGAGAGTCAGACAGATGTGCCCATCTGACTTTCTTTCAAGGATTTAAAAAAGGATACAATATTATTTTCCTAGTCATAAAAATTAAGTAAATCAGGATTTTTGAACCTTTTGTGCTCTTCATTTTTTACATACGGTCACTCAACTTGCCTTACAGATTCCTCCTCTGAATAGGTGTCACAGACACTGTAGTTTCCATGCCCGTGTATTTAATCCTGACTCAGGTCTTCAGAGCTTTCAATTGTATACCTGCTTTCTAACTGGTACTCATTCTTACAAACTCCCTAACTTCTTCCTGCAGATCACTGTTGAGCTCATTGTCAGTGGTACCACCTTGACAGGTCATTTCTCCGCTCTAAAGGATTCAATAGGTCCTCATTTTTCTGTGATAAAAATTCACCCTAGCATTGAAGTCTCTTCATAATGTAGCCTTAAATTACCTTTCCTATTTTTCTGGATTTATCTTCCTCTATTTCCTTATATAAAATACTTGATAGTCTCTACTGACTTAGTCACTGTCTCTAAATGTGCTCTCCACTTCCTGTCTGAATCTTTTCTTTTCATACTACATCTTATCTAGCAAGATTTGGATACACTAATCTATATCACTTAATTCTACTGTAATAGAATCCCCTTCGAACCCTCACACATAGAAGTCCTAGATGAGATTACTTTCACAAAGCTGTTCCTCTGCCCTCATGGAAATTACACTTTAGGAAAGGGGGAAGAAAACAGACAATAAATTAAGGCAAGTACAATAATAATATATTTGATAGTACTAAATTTTAGGAAGAAAACTATTACAGGAAAAGGTAGTGGAACGGAGACAATGGTTGCAATTTTTTAAAATTTATTTTTATTTTATGTGTATGAGTGTTTTGCTTGCACATATGTAAGTACACCACATGTGTGTAATGCCTGTGGAAGTCAAATGAGGGAGGGGGTCAGATTCCCTGGAACTGGAGTTTCTAACAGTTATCAGCTGTCATGTGGGTGCTGGGAGCCAAACCCAGGTCCTCTGCCAAGAGCAGCCACTGCCTTTAGTTTGCTAACTAGAAAAAAGAGGATTCTTATATACTTATGGAGAAAGAGGTGGGGAGGAGATGGACCTCAGTTCTTGACATGCTGACTGTGAAGAGCCAATTATGAGATACCCAAGAGAAATGCCGGGGTGGTATCTGGATTGAGCTGAGGCTGGAGTTCAGGTTATAGTTATAGACGGTAGGGAGTAAGCGCCAGGCTGGGGTAGGTTTATCAAGGTCACTAATCAAGGTCACCACTGACTTCCAGATTGCTAAATTCAGTAGTTACTCCGAGTCTTTTTCTTAGCATAATTGATCTCCCCAGCCTCAGAAGACATTTTTACTTGGCTAGACCAGTATATATTCTGGGTTTTCTTACTACCTTTCTGGTCATTTTTTTCTTTGCCTCCCAGTTCTCTTTCATATTCCTACTGTCTAAACACTCTCCTAGTGCTTTGTCCTTGAACTTTCTTTTCTACAGATACTCATTTCCCTATTACGCTTCTAAGTCTCATGGCCGCAGATACTAGTTATACATTGACAACTCCCAAATGTATATATTCTTTCTATAACTGTAGCCTGAACTCCAGAATCAGATGGATCCAGGTACCACCCCAGCATTTCTCATGGGTATCTCATAATTGGCTTCTCACAGTCAGTATGACAAAAACCAAGGTCCATCTCCTCCTTACTCTTTCTCTGTAAGAATATAAGAACATAGGCCAGCCTGATGGCTCAGCTGGTAAAGGTCTGGCTGGCTGCCAAACTTGAGGACCTGAGTTCAGTCCCCAGAATTCATAGGGTAGAAGGAGAGAATCAACTCTCTCAAACTGTCCTCTCATCTATTCTCTGTCTCTCTCTATCTCTCTCTCTCTCTCTCTCTCAATAAATGACATAAATTTTTATTTTTGAGAGATGGACTCCCTGTAGCCCCAACTGACCTGGAACTTGCTATGTAGAACAGGCTGGCTTTAATCCCAGAGAGATCCGCCTGCCTGTGCCTCCTGAGTGCTGGGACTAAAGGTGTACACTACCACGCCTGGCGAAATTTCTAACAAGATTAGTGATCATGAATCTAAAGTAGTCAATGGCATGGATGTTGGATGTGTGCTTTCTTCTACTATGTTCAGCAGTACTATTCAGGCACAGAGATGATAAATAGATGGATTTAAACACATCTTGTAAGTCAAACATGCATATTTAAGTTGGAGAGAAAGCAATAAAATTCAGATAGAGTCCAAGGGAAGGATGATAATGCTATACCATATAGTTTATGGAAAGTGAGGACAGTTCACACACAGTAGGATCAATGAGTCCTAGGTGTATTAGTCTACAGACTGCTGGTGGAAGATGGTGGTAGTTAGAAAGGGAACTCCCAAAACTAAAGTTAGAGAAGGTAAAGGTTTTTGGCACAAAGCTTACAAGATAGTCATATAATGAATAGCTTAGGAAATGGAGAATAAACTCATTGGTGAAGAGCAGACAAAAGATCTGAGAAGCAAGGAATGACTACATATACTGAAATGTTTGTTGATATTGAAGCCACTGGACTTAAAGTGACCTAGGGACCGTCTAAAGATGTGATTTTTAAGCCAAGTAGTGCTGTTGGATGGAGACAATGGTCAGAGATGGGTTGGGAGCACATGCCTGTAATTCCAATCCTGGGGAAGTGAAAGCAGGATAATTGAGAATTCAAATCCCAGGTCTGGGTTACAAGATAAGACCCTGTTCCTCCAAAAAAATCAAAAGAATGCTCTGGAAGGAGTAATGAGACATCTGGGGAACAAGTGAATAAGCCAGCAATTACCACTAGAAAGGGCTGGAGAGGACACAAGTCATATTTAGGTAACCGGTGACCAAAGAAAGGCTAAGGACATTAAGAGATTTTACTTATGACTAGCCATGAAATAAGATTTCAGAGATGGTGATATGTGAAAGGCAGAATTAGAAAAACAATGACTTGCATGAGAGGAACAATTGAGAGTGACAGAGGTAATTTGACAGGTTTCTGACATGAATGGGATTATAATCATGAAGAGCTTAGTTCTGGTGATCCCAAAACAATGAGCAGTCTAAGACTGACCTTCTAAGGGGAAGGTTGAAGTGGTCTTGCCAGACATGCCATGCTTACAGACTTGTAGGAGAGAGAGGTGATCTTGATTTGGAAGCAAAGGCTTACTGCTTTCTGCTAATGAAGATCCAGAGAGGTAGTCCTATACCCTCACGGCTCTGGGTTTTCCTATAACTCCTACCACTGAAATCCTATGGGGAACTCTTAATTTTTGTCTACATCAGATAATTTCTCTTGTGGGGATTTTTTTCCTGTGATTGTGCCTCTCCCATATCACCATCTGATATTTAATACAAAAATGAATTCCAGGTGGAATAAGGCTTAAGTTTTATTCTCATTAATTCTTTGGGCCTGAATCAAATCAGGGTGTGAGTTATAAATATTTTATGACAATTAAGCTGTGTTACCTGTTCAGAGCATGTAAGAACATTTGGATCCAGGTAAGATCTACCTCCATATACCAACATGTATCTATCTGAGCATCAGCCCTAGCCCCAGCCTAGTACACTTGTTAAATACCTACCTTTTATGACCTAGATTTAAAGCATATCTACTCTGAAGTATTCCTTATACATTTGGCCAAAAACAGTCTTAAGCTTTCATTTACTTAAGTGTCCCTATAATTCCACATTGTCACTCCCCTCTTCAGAGTAGAAGTTTTAACACAGTTCCTGGAGAGCACCTACTCAAGGCTCTGTACCTGGGAGGTACAAGGAAACCACGGTACAAGAGTATACCAACTAAGAAACTTGAACTTCAGCTTGACCGCTTCTGTAATCAACATTTAAGCCACTGGGCAATCCACTCAAACGCTTGGAAATCATTTAAAGATAAAATGGGATGATATAGGATTCAAAACATGACTTGCTAAAGATTTTGGTAAAAATCTTTAAAAAAAAATTTCAGAGGTCATTTCAAGCTCTAATATCTAAGAATCTTTTTAACTCTTATTGTTTCATGATTTGATATATGAATCTTTCAAATCAAAGTCTAACTGATTAAAGTATTATATTCTAATGTTCTAAGGGGAAAGTTCTAAAAAATATATGTAGATATCTGTAAAACCAAAGACTTTAAAGCTGAAAAGGGCCTTAGAGATTATTTTTTGCTCAACTTTTATTAGCCAAGTTTAAAAAGATTTGTGAGGAATTTCCTGCTGTATTTATTTGCTAAGTGAGAAGTCTATGGTGTTGAAGGAAAAAAAATAAGTAGGCAAATATATTTGGTTAGAGGATCAATACAGCAATAATTACATGGCCCAATTAAGTCAGGAAAAACAAAATATACTAAACTATTAGAAAGGTCTTAGAGACTATCCTTACCAGTGTTCACTGTCTTCCCCCAAAACATTCCCCTATCTCTACTAAGTCTTTACAAATTTCCTGATTAGTTCTAACAAAGACCCCTTAGCTTCTAGAAAAGGAAACAGAATAGTATATATGAATATAAGTAAAAACAAATTCTAAAAACCTAGGTCACTGAGGAATCCAAATGAATGAATCCCAACCAAATTAATTCATTTTTTTGAATAAGTATTAAGATGAAAGTTCAAGAGAGTTCAGAGTGTTTAAAACTTATGGATTTTAATTTCGACATCATCTAATTAATTTAGTTTACCACCTTGGAACTATGCACTTAGTATTAAGGGCAATCTAGATTAGTCAGATGCATCTGTCTCTTGCATAGAAAGCTATTAACAGGGAAGATGGAATGTAAATCATTGTCAATGAAGCAAAAATGACTTACTGGAAATACAATGAAAATACTATACAATAGTT
>NW_008340588.1:7531856-7544931 GCF_000622305.1 Nannospalax galili
CAGAGATCTGCCTGCCTCTGCCTCCCAAGTGCTGGGACTAAAGGTGTGTACCACCACGCCTGGCTAGTTGAAGTATATGTAAGTTCTCTAAAAAGTAATAATTCAGGGCACCAGAGATCCTAATAGTGTAGACAAGTACCTGAAATCAGAAAACAATTATACTTATAAATTTAATATATATGTGTCTTTCAACTTTTCTACGTAAGATTTCATAAAACCCAGGAGAAAAGTAATAGAAACATACAAAAACATGAGAATCATGTAAGAAATTTAGTTACCATTCATTTCTAAGTGGCAAAAAGTAACAAACGAGTGATTTATAATTGACCCCAAGCAAACCTTACCATGTATATACATGAAACGACACGTATCTATGTTAATTTAAAAAAAGAAACAAAAACAAAATACACTCAACTTTCCCCTTGGCACTACAAGAACAACTTCTTCATAAGAAGAGTCATAAATTCTGAGTATACTGCTCTCAGCTCTGGCTGAGATGGAGAGGGCAGGGCAGTATAGACCTTTAACACTGGTACAACTATAGCAAAAGATGCTCACCACAGCATATCTGAAACAAAGCTGGGACATTCGAAATACTATGAGTATACTATGAGTATGGTGTAAAGAAAGACAAAATGAACAAGACTGCATGAATGTTGCAGATACACTATAAGGAACTACTTATTTATCATGTAACAGGTAGGTGAGAGTCAGAGGGATCCTATGCTTTAAATCACGCCTCTCTTCCTTCATAACAGGTAAAACTTTGTGCGAATGACATCCAGTTCAGCTTCTGTAATATCACTAGGCCTTAATTAAATCAAAATTCAGAGCTGGGGAAATAGTTCAGTGGTAGAACCCTGTTCTATACATGCGGGGCCCTGGGTTCTATTCCTAGAGCTATAAAACAAAATGAAATTTAATTCAAATCAAATTTTAAAGAGATAAAGAATATTTAAAGAAAGCATTCACAGAATCAGCAATTCAGAAGTATATGAAGCAGCCCTCATTAGAAATCACAAATGCAACATATTCTAAATTAGTGGTCTATGAAATTATTTACGTTCATATTAAATAATTAGGAATACTAAATTGGTTTAGATATTATCATACTAAAACACCCTTTTAATTCTGAGAAATAACTACTTTATAAGTCAAAACATATAGAGCAGGTCTTCACAGGGATTTAGTTATTATAACTAAACCTTAAAACCAAAGTGCTCATCGAAGGAGTGACTCTAGCAATTCTCCAAATAATATCTACTTTAAATAAACTCACCGAATCCACTTGTAAATTATTTTCCTTTGGCTGTCTCATTATTCAATATGCTTTCAAGGAACATGGTGATGAAAGAAGAAAAATACCTCTTTCTAACATAACCATACTGGCAAGAACATTGTCATTATCAGTATTCAAAGAATGTCTTGGCAGGTTAAACCTTCATAAAAAGAAGGAACACCAGCTAATCCAAGTTATCAAAATAGCAAGAGTACTTCTCATATTATGTGCAATACAATTGTTTGCTTCTAATGTAGAAAAATAAATTTATTAATATTAACATGTTTAAATTTTGGACAAAGACAAAAATTTCCCACAGATGCACATAAAGAATGATGACAGTAAGCATATTTACAAGAAAGGCTGAGAGCAGTGAGAACCACGGTGTTCAAGATTTATGATAATACGTCAACATGTTTTGGGAGGTTTAATGGTATATTCCACCATTTTTTGAGAAATAATAGAACTATTAAAAATAAAAAACCCGAAAAGGAGAACAGTGATTTATGTTTACAGAAAAAAGGGTTGACGGTAGAAAACTTATCCTAATTCAGTCTATGATCTTGTGTTACGATAGCAGGCAATTTTGCTATTATATTTTTAGTAATCACATATTACTTTCAGGATATAATATTTTCAAAATGCCTGCTAGGATTCAAATTGCTCCTGAAATTACTGCAGCCACAGAGGGACTTGTATTTGCTTAATGTAACTTCAGATATAGTACCCTCTAAAATTAGAAAACATAGTGTATTACAAAAATACTGCTTTACTTTCTCAGAAGAAAATGCCTATATCAATAATCTTATATTGCTTAAGAAAATGGAATCAACTTAAAAACTTACTAGATATTATATATCTAACTCTAGATGAATAATAACTTCATAAGACTTCAAGTTCTTCTGTTATGCTCATTTTCATCACATAAGGAAAATACCTTTTGGTCTGTTTTATTTTCTTTTTATCCTAAACTTCTCTCTTCAGTAGCACTAGTTTTTCTTTTACGAACATGAAATTCCTATTTCTCTTCATATCTTAACTTTCTCATCTGCCTTGCCTTCTCAATTATGATGGTTCTTTTGACTCAGTCTTTTCTTAGCTTGAGGACATTTAACTTTTAATTACTAAATGTCCTCTGAATCAAGAGGTCATAGGGTTATTTTAGCAGGATGAGCTTCTATCCATCAACATCCTGAGGAATTGTGCAGCACAGCAGAGCTGGAAGGAATCTCAAGGTATCATTTGGTGGAGCTTCATGCCAGCAGCAACAGGTGGCCGACTCGTCTTAATTTTTTTATTTTTAAGATGACTAGAGATTTTGATCATAAACATTTTACCAACATGAAAATAAAGAATCTTTTGGACAAATGAGTAAAAAGACAAGGGCTCAAAAGAAAACTAGATCCAAACAAGGTTATGACCTCAGCAGTAACTTACTAAAAATATGAAAAATTCCATTTATCCCTCTGAGCTTTAAGGTCTTCATATACATAAAGATGAAACTGTTTACCTTTAAGTTACTATAAGTATTCTAAAATCTGAAAAGGAATTACATACATGTAATATAGAAAGATGGGAAAAGACCACAGTAAAGAACTTACACTCCAAGGTATGCTATGTTTCCAATCTCATCTCAACACTTTATCAGCTGTGTAACTGTAGGCAAAGTGTTAAAGTTCGCTGAGTTCAACGCAGAGGACAACAGCAAAATTAGTATATTGTCTGCCAGCCCGCATGCTGCCATGAGGATGACAGAAGACTTGTGCGTCTATGTAGACTCTGGCATCATGCAGGTCCTCACTAACGTTAATTCCCTATTCTCCATCAGCTTCCACACTACCGTGTCATTTCTGCTCTCCTTCTATTAAATATTTCTAAGTGCTCATATGGAATTTCAGGGAAAAAATGAACAGAAAATATATAAACCTGACTTTCCTCTAAGAATCATTAAACAAGATGAATTCCTTTACTTATAAGTCCTTTGAAAACTGGAAAGGAATAAGCTAGATTAGAATTGATTTAAAAAAAAAAAAACTTTTCCCAAGGGGGGGAAAAAAATTCAGATGATCAAAGATGGTACATTGTGAGTTCATCAAAAAAAAAAAAAATCCGTCCTACTCATCTTCATATTATGAGATTCAATATAGCATTGACTAAGGAAAGCATTCAGGCCCTTCTTGGATGAAGAAGTGCTGGAAATCACAGATCTCAGATATTACAAAGTAAAAAGTTCAATTAGATTTCCTATAGATATTAGGTGATAAACTAAAGATGCTCTTTATATATTAAAGACAAAATTGAAAGAATGTAGACTAGGACTAGTTTTTTTTTTAAAGGTGACATACTGTTTTTGAGCTGGTACCAAAAAAATTACCATAAATTGCAACACTTGTAATCAACAAAAATGTATTTCTCACAGTGCTGGGAAAACCAAGATGAAGGTGCCAGTAGACTGCCTGGGAGGGCCAGCTTTCTTCCCTCTCACTGTGTTCTCAGGCAGTAGGAGGGAAGGCAATTCTCTTGACTTCTTTTATATGAGTACTAATCCCATCTATGAGGGTTTTGTATTCATGATCTAATCACCTCCAAAGGATCAATTTTCTCATATCATCACATTGGTGATCAGATTTTTCCACACATGAACTGGGGTTGTGAGATATGACAAATGCTCATTCCATAGTATGTATCTAACTGATTCATATAGAATATACACTCTCTTCATTATACTGTTTACCAAAAAAGGCCCAAAATATGTTAATGCTCACCTTATTATGTACAAAAACAATCCTTGTATCAGGTTTAAGGATACCGTAGCTTATGAGGAGATCTTGTACCTTTTTTAGTTCTTCTTTACACTTTTTAGCAGTTGAGTAAAATTGCTTTCTTACAGGTAGATTCTTAAATAACCTTAAAGCAGTTACAGTTGTACCTGTTGGCAGATAAGAGGAAAGCATTTTTAGATTTTGAAGAAACTTCACAGATCTTTAAATCTTAATAAAATCAGCAAACAACCCTTTCTATCATTAAAGGTCAGTTCTCCTCCCATGTTTGGAGGTCCAAAGAAGAGTCACTTTTGCAAACTAGTTTGATCCCTTACTAGACTGTCTACTTGTCACCTCCAGTGATGCTATAGTCTATGTGGCCCAAACAAGAATAATTTTACTTTTGTTACTACAGAGAAGCACAAGTTTACTAGGATGTAATCTGAAGAAAGCTGTTGATATTCAAACCATCTGGGATGATGATTATTATGCATCTTAAAACACAATGTATAGGTGATATAAGACCACAACAGCAACTATAACTATTCCAGCAAAATTCTTACCCAAAAATAATGTCTAATAATCCAGTTTACCTTACTTTACCTTCAGAAACGAACATACAAAACAGAGTAATCAGCCAGTCATGATGAAACATGATAGCAACCCCAGTGAAGGGGAGGCTGAGCGAGCTAGAAAACTGTGGCAAAGTCAAAGCCAGCCTAGGGTATATAATGAGTTTGAAACCAGCCTCTGTTACACAGCAAGACAGTCTTGAAAAGCCCAGAACACTGATCTAACCATTTGTTTTGTGCCTGTGCCATGCTGTTTTTGTTGCTTTAGCTCTATAGTATAATTTGAGGCCAGGCATTGTAACAGCTCCAGCACTGGGTTGTTTTGTTCTTTGTTTTGTTTGCTCAAGATTGCCCTGGCTATTCAGGGTCTTTTGTGTATCCATATGACCTTTATGATTTTTTTTTCTAGTTTTGTGATCAAGGCCAATGGAATTTTAACAGAGAATATACTGAACTTGTAGACAGGGTTTACTCATATGGCCATTTTTATAACACAAAAGCAACAGTACATGAAGCTAGGAATGGGTATTTGTTATAGCAGTAGCAATTGGTATGCCTTTAGAAAATTACTAGTCACCAGCTATTCCAGACTTACCCCAGCCTCTTTTCACTTTTTATGTTGAGACAAGGTCTCACTAAACTGCCAAGGCTGGCCTTGAACTCATTTTGTAGCACTTTGAATTGTGGCCTCAAATTGTGTCCCTCTTGTCCCAATCTCCCAAGTGGCTGAGACTGCACATCTGTGACACTAGAGATCTGTAAGATGCTCACCAGAACTGAGCTAATTAATCTCATTTACAACTTACCTAGATTCAGGTTTTGTTTATTTGTTTTGAGGAGCAATAAAAACAAAGTAATACAGAAAACTAGTATTGAAGAACCTTTCCATGCTATGTGAGACCTTGTCTATGATTGATTTAATATACGATGTTAACCTTTGAGTGTTTTACAGATGTAAAACCCATTTGAAAGATACCTGAAGAAGCAAAGGCCAGCTATAGCTGTAAGATTCGTGGGAGATTTATGGTTGGGTAAGATGAAGACAGAGACTCCCAAACTATACAACTGTTAAGAAAATCTACAGTACCGGGGGGGGGGGGGGTTGCCCCCCTATGAGCTGTTGGTCACAGAGAGATCCAACAGGTCCCCAAATTCACCAAGGCTATTGCCACTAATGTAGGTTGTACACTAGAATGGTCGGTAAGGCCATGTTGCTGAAGACACTGCATGTTGTGAGTGTCCCATTAAAGGGCTTAGTAAAACCATTAAAGCCCCATACCATTCTTGAGGTTCCAGTTGAATTAAGCCTCCCATAAAGCTCTAAATGTGGACACACGGTATCTAAGTTCTTTATGATGGTATAACAAAGGTAATTTTTACTGTAGTTTCCAATAGGGTCCTCTAGCTTTCTCGTCTTCTGCGTTGCCACTAGAATTACATGTAATATTAGTTTCCAAACTTCCAGTCTCTGCCCATTCCCAGTTTCAACGCTGCTTTCACATTTTCAAGTACAGCTGTAGCAAAGACCACTCTGGCGACAGGAGCTGATTTTGCAGGTGTTCAAAATCTGACTAGGTCATGGCAGCTACTACCTAGATTTCAAAGGAATGCCTGGGGGATCAGGCAGAAGTCTGCTGAAGGATGAGGGTCCTGGCATAGATTCTCCGTTGACCATGCCTACTGAAACACAGAAGTGGTATCATAGCAGGGACTCCAGAAGAGGATAACCAGGAGCATATACCCAGAAAGGCAGAGTAAGCAGCATGTGTAATGCCAGCCTAGGAGACCTTGGGTATGTTATGCAACCCAACAGTAGGTATGTTTCCTACAACCAGCAAAACATTAAGGGCAGAGCTACCTGAGGCCTTGCTGACACTCCACTAAGGTGTGAGAGGTATGCACAAGGCATTATAATTGTAGAAGATACACTGTTTACCCTGATGGGGTTATGTTTGGCTTTGGTTGACCACTCATTCACTTGACTGTTTCTCCCTTCTGACATAGATGTTTATCCTATCTCTGTTCCACCCACCACTGTATCTTAAAAGTATGGAACTTACTTCTTTACTTTTTTTTTTTTTTTTTTTTTTTTTTTTGTCTTTTTGAAGCAGGGTCTCCCTGTAACCCCAGCTGTCCTGGAACTCACTATGTAGACCAGGCTGGCCTTGAATTTAGCGAGATCTGCCTGCCACTGCCTCCCAAGTGCTGGAACTACAGGCCTGCACCACCACACCCAGCTGCTTCTTTACTTTTTAGTCTCAGTCTAAAACTTTTCAAGGAAGAGTTTATGGTGAGTCTAAGATGAAACTTTGGTTTTCTGAGTGATGCTGGAACAAGATCTCCATAAGTTGCTCAAGTTGGCTTTGGGCTCATTTTACAGCCCAGGCAGGCACTGATTTGTCATTCTCTTGCCTCAGTCTTCTGAGTAGCTGAGATTAGAGGCCTCGCTCACCAGGCCTGGCATGATTGCATTTATTTTTTTTTTTAGTGATTTTTGTCCTTTTTGACTCTGATTGATAGTAAGAAACACATTTTACATTGCAACCCACTTCATACAAATCTAGTCAAAACAGTATCATAAAACAACAGAATCTATTATTATGTGTGATACATTCCATTTTCTATTCTAGCATATTCCATCTTTGCTATTTTTCTGGAGATACAATGATTGCATTTTTGCAATGTAGGATAGACATGAACATTGGAGGCCAAGGGCTGAAATAGTATGGTTTGTCCCAAGGGTCCATGTGTTGGAAGCCTGGTCCTTAATGTGGCAGTGCTAAGAGGTAGGCCCAAGGGAGGTCATTAAGTCACTGGGGGAACTGCTCTCAGCAGAACTTACAAAAGTTCTTGTGAGTCCTTGGCTGTTCTCTCAAGAACAAGTTATGGAAGAGCAAGCTTGGTTCTTCCCAGTCTTACTTCCTCCTCTGCTGTATCACTTCTCTGACCTGCATGTATCCTGCATTGTAATGTCACCCACCAAGAGGTCCTCATCAAAGCAAAGCTGATGGCCACCAGCACCATGCTCTTAAAGACTGAGCCAACTCTCCAGCCCTATAGGCAAAGAATCTTAAAAGCTAAATGCAATAAATAAATAAGGATTCTTGACATGAAAGAGATGCAATAAGGGGATAATAGTTTAGGACTTGATGCTTAAAACATTTATTAATAACACTAGTTAACTGGAAAAAAATGATGGGAAAGAAGAGGGATAAAGCATTCAGGGCCCTTCATAACCTGGCTCATATTTATTTTCACTCCTATCAATCTCTTCTGCTGCTCTAGAACATCAGTACAACTCATCAGTATACTTTGTACATGTTCTTTCTCCAAACCTATGCAGAGCTAACTCTATTACTAACCTTCTTATCTTAAGCTAAGAATCACATGTTTACAGAATCATCCCCCAAAACCCTATCAAAGGATGCTTCTTCCAAAAATTAGAAATGATCTGTTTAAAAATCTTTCCTCTGCCTCCAATCTGAGAACTGCACTGAAATCCTAACATCTTTATCTGGCTGAGGTCTCCACTGCATGTATGGCTTTGCTCTCAGTTTCTTTAGGGATCACACTATCGGGTGCTGTTTGTGGGGACCCCCAACACTGCTACACTGCCTGGTTTCCTGAGGCTATCTTAGAAATTCTCATAGAAGCCTCTGTGACCCTTGTAGCATCCTGCATACCTGTACTATTAGCATCATGAGGCTGCCAAGGTCTGCCAAAAGCACAAGCTGTCCCTGGACCCCCTTGAACTGCAGCCACATCACCCTCTTGGTGCCTTGCCAAATGGGCTTGGATAGTCAAAACTAAGCAAGGCTCCCAAGGCTCTTCTTTAAAGGCTTCCCTGAAAAATCCTAGAGATAAAATTTGCCTGCTGCCTGCTGATTTCTTAGAGTCTCTCTACACATCTTTTCTATGGCTAGACACAAAGCTACCAGCTGTATAATCAGTAACCATACCATTCTAGGCCAAAACATTAAATACACTCCTTTTCTGGCCAAACTCCAAGTTTCTGGAAACTTTTCCCTCCTCTTTGCTACCAATTCTCACACTAAGTTTAGCTAAAAGCTGCCAGTAATACTAATGCCACCTGAAATCTGTGCTGCCTTCAAATTCCCTCTGCCATGTAAACTAGTCCATCACCTTTAAGCTCAGCTTCCTATTAACCTCATGGGCATATGACAATGAAGATTTTGGCAAGGTGTTGCTACATAGGTGGCATTAGGTTCAAATTCCAAGAGACTATCCATTTGAAACTATATCAGCATCATCTTTCTTTTTTTTAAATATTTTACTTATTATTTTTTATTTTGTGTGTATGAGTGTATTACCTGCATGTATGTGAGTGCACTCATGCCGTGCAATGCCACAGGGGTCAGAAGAGGGCTTTGGATTCCCCTAGAACTGGAGTTAAGGACGGTTCATAGCTGCCATGTGGGTGCTGGGAATCGAACCTGGGTCCTCTACAAGAGCAGTCAGTGCTCTTAACCACTGAGCCATCTCTCCAGCCCCTCTATTTCTTTTTTTTTTTTTTTAAAGATTTTAATCTTATTTCTAATTACATGTTTTTGTGTGGTTATGTGCCGATTAGTGCAGGTGACCATGGAGGCTAGAACAGGGCGTGAGATCCCCAGGCACTGGAGTCCCAGGTGGTTGTGAACTGCCCGAAATGGGCACAGGGAACTAAACTTGGGTCCTCTGCTCTTATGGCTGAGCCATTACTTCAACCTCTTCTATCTGTAGTTCTATCAGCACTCTGATCTTCTGATTCTTTACCAGGATCACTCCTTAAACTCCACTTAACAACATTCTAGACTTTCTCTGGTACAATCCTCCAAATTTTTCAAAACTTCCCCCAAGAACCAGTTCTAAGACTTCTCCATATCACTAAGCATAGTCATAGCAATGGTTCCACTTCCCATTACCAACTTCCCATGTTAGTCATCTTTCTATGACTATAACAAAATACTTGAGATAATCAACTTACAAAGATAAAAAATTTACTTTGGCTCAGAATTTTGGAGCTCATGGTCAGCTGACACCACTGTAGTGAGCAGTGCATTTTGGTGGGAGGATGTGGCCAAGAAAGCTGCTTGTCTCCTCGAAACTAGGAAGCAAAGAGAGGGGAAGAAGGGATGAGGGTCCTAATTATTTTCTTGAAGGGCATGCCCTCCAGTAACTGGAAGACCTCCTACTAGTGGGCAAGCTTTTAACACATGGGCCTACAAGGGACATTCTAGATCTGAACTACGGCACCCATTTAATGAATTCTTCAGAGCTAGTACTTTTAAAATTCTAGAATTTTCATTTTGTAGTTTTCATTTAGCACCAAAATGCTACACTTTCTTAATGATACTGACAGTTTTCAAAAAACTTTTACCAAGATGATTATTTTTAATTTTATGTATATGAATATTTTGCCAACATGTAAGTGTATCCTCGTCATGCAATACTCGCAAAGGCCAGAAGAGGGTGTCAAATCCCCTAGAACTGAAGCTATAGAAGGTTGTTAGCCATTATGTGGGTGCTGAGAACTGAACCTTGGGTCCTCTGAAAGAGCAACCAGTGCCCTTAACACTGACCATCTCTCTAGCCCTGAAAGTTCTTTTAAAAGTTCTTGTCTGTTAATTCAAATATCTGGATCATTTCTTGAATTTGTTTGCAGTATTTCTTTCTATTGATTATGGATCTCATTTTCTTCACATCCTTTAAAGATTTTATTTATGTACAACATTGAGTATAGAGGAACAACAGATACTGAAGAAGACTGTAATTTGCTCTTGGTTTCTTGCCAAGCAGATGGAGTAATCTGGGTTGTAGTTCAGTTGCTCCTTTATGTAGTTCCAGTGCCCTTCTTATCACCACTGGATTGAGGATGGAATTAGTGGTATTCCCCCAGCAAGTCTATAAGATCTTTCTATAGCCCAGTTTCATTTTTTTTCATCAGTGTTTGGCTAGGGAAAGGCCTGATGAGGTTTATTGTATAAGCAAACAAGCTAAGTCCGAGGTCCCGTATTCCAATTGTGATTTTAGTCTACATGAGGCTACTGAAAGTGCAGCACAGGATGCCTCATCTACTGCAGACCTGCTCTTGTCCACTTACACATCCAACCTCAGGTAATCCTTCAGCAGTGCAAGCCTTATCTTGGCCAGGAAGGGGCAGTTTTATTTTTTTAGGAAAACAACAACAACAACAACAACAAACCTTAATTCATTTAAGTTTCTCTGTGATACAATTCTTAAAGTTTAAAGAAGAACGCAAGTTTTTTTAAATTGTAGGTCTTCCCCTTCATGGCTATACAGACAGCATAGCCTCTTCTATCTGCATCACTCTGGCTGAAGGTTGTACTCCTATGACTTCTTATCTTCTCACCTATCATCTTCAAACTCAAATGTCTTCTTTTTTGAAAAACTTAATAACCTCCCCCTTGACGTGGTTTCATTTTACTGTGCTTACTTATTTATTCATCTGCTTCTTAATAATCCTTGAGTTCCAAAGATATCAAATATAATGAAGTTTACTACAGCTGTGAACAAATGGTAGAAAGGCAGGCAGAAACCAATGGCCCAAATATAAATGTTTGTGAAATTAAAAAGGCAATTTTTAAATATATATTATGCTCTAAAGACCATACTATACACAACCTATGTTTTCACAAATTACTGTCACCTTATAATATTCTGACTAAATTGAGAATTATTAGTAAGGTGCAAATTTTGTTTGAATAAAACTTACTGATGGAAAGGACTTTTCTAATTTCAAATGAAACGTGTATCCTTAAACATAAAAACATCAAATAATATTGGCTAACAGGGAAGAGGCCCCAGTATACTATCATATTTTACAAGAGAATTGCTCAGCTCTCTAACTTTAGCACATTCTTCAAACACCAAAATTAAATTGCAGTCCTGCAATGTGCTCCCTGTTATATTTTTACATGACCCTATGCCACTTATGAAGGCAGCTATTTATACTTCTAATGTAAAGGTATGGTTGCCTGAATTTGTGAGCATATGTTCTAAACTGATGAATAATGTTCCACTCTTCAATTAAGATGAAAAGAAAAATGCTTCAATCTAACACAATCCCACTTAGCAGGTATTTACAAAGAACAAGAGTCTGAAATAGGAAAGCATGGGAAGGAAATATCCTAATCAGTGCCTTTTAATTCTGTTATTTTTGCTATCTGAGAAATTCCTAAGGCAGAAGCACTTAGGGATATTAAAAGAATTTGTGCAGGAGAGTAAATCAGCTTAGGACTGATTATTTAGAGAAAGGAAAAAAAGTGATGACATAAAAACATGCAATTACCACAAATAATTCAGGTACCCTTATAAGCAAAATAATTTAAAAGCTGGAGAGCTAGTCTGTATCTCTTGTGAGTTGAAGAAAACCAGATATGTTTGAGAGTAGAAGTGAACAGAAGGTAAGGACAATTAAAATGATGCACTGTTAAACACATAAAACATTCTGAACGGCTAAAACAATTCATAAAACAAATACCTATACTCTGAAAAGTCAGTACTGAAATTTTCAGTAACTATTTTTAAACATTTACAATTCTTCCAATGTGCAATAAGATTTTGTATGAAGCTGCTCCTGCACCTATGGTTGCTATCTACAGGTGTAGCCCTGCCAGATGACATGAAGACTGACTGCCAGGCCAGCATGTTCACACCACAGCAGAAAGTAATCTACAAGAAACTTAAATGCACACATATAAATTAGGATGGCTGAACTGCAGTTTTATCTTACACAGAAAATATGTAAATGGAAGCTAATGACAGCTGGTGAAATGTGAGTCTGATTCAGTCACTCAAAAACTATCAGCACTAAGCAATATAAATATGTAAAACACTTTTAAAAGTATGCATGGAGTTTTATAATTTATCTACCTAGAACAATTTTAAATTAAGACTTGTTTACTTTTTTTGTTTGTTTCTGTTACCTTGGGAATCAACTATAATTCAGTGGAAAAAGTGAGTTATGAAAAGTTATTACTGGTTTTATAACTCCTGACCTTTCAAGTTTGTTGTTTCCTAAATTATAAAATAAGCTAATGAAAATAAGATGAATTTACTGATTACAAAACCTCCTTAATTCACATACCTGGTTTTACTAAAGGTAGAAGACTGAGGTCATCAGGAAAAGAAAAAAACCAACCAGCAAAAGGGCAAAGATCAGATGGAGCCCATATCTAAGGATTGTTATTTCACAGTTCCCATGGAGATGAATACAGAAAAGCATGAGGAGCATGAGTGAGTGATGCAGAGCACTGGCCTTCCAGATCAGACCGCAACTACCAAGATGAAAATAGATACTTTTCAGTTTTATACGGTGGCTACATTACTTCAAAGCACTCTACTGGAGAGCCACTCACAAACCTCTTAAAGGTTTCCTAACTTGAACTTTTAAGATCTAGGATCAGAGAATTTCTGGAGAGAGATTTAAAAAAAAAAAA
>NW_008340588.1:7545126-7559096 GCF_000622305.1 Nannospalax galili
GTCATCTTATCTTTCTCCCAACCTTAAACATACAGTGAAAGGACTATAATTTATTATCTTTAACTAAAAATTATGTAAAATTTGTTATTTTATGTTAAATTAAGTAGTGATTATAGATGAGCTCATTTTATTAACTTGTACATAAGTGAGGTAAAATGGGTGCATTTTCTTAGTAGTTCCTATTAACTTTTTCTTGTGTAGATTTAAAAATATGAATTCCTCATGGGCAAAAGTAATCAGTAACTATTCTGAAAATTCTTTAACTAAAAATTATGTAAAATTTGTTATTTTATGTTAAATTAAGTAGTGATTATAGATGAGCTCATTTTATTAACTTGTACATAAGTGAGGTAAAATGGGTGCATTTTCTTAGTAGTTCCTATTAACTTTTTCTTGTGTAGATTTAAAAATATGAATTCCTCATGGGCAAAAGTAATCAGTAACTATTCTGAAAATTTACAAAATAAGATGACAGAATGAAGGGATTTGTTATCAGAACTAAGAAAGTAAATTTCATAAAGTCAGAAGTCATTTGAAAAAATAACCACCATAATCATAATTTAAATGGGATAAATCCACAGGAAAAAAATGTAGTACTGTGATCAGTTAAAATGAGGAAGCAGAATAAATGCAAAATAACAATATAGATGGGAAGAGAAAGGTAACAGGAACAAAAATCCCCCAGTACTTTACAGAGCAAAGAATCCCTTTGAAAGAGGAGCTATCTGAATATTCTCTTAGCTTTTATCATCCCATTGCCGGAAAGTAGGAGTGTGAAGATTGGGAGACTTGTGAAACTCAGATCTAAAAAGAACTGTTTTCTCACTTAGAAGTGGTTTTTAGAAGAATTTAAAAGTGTGTCAATTAAAATGTAATAAAGTTACATTAGGTGTATAAAACAAAAATTAAATTATAAATAGGAATAATAGCTGATACAGTTACTTATCTCAAAATAATAAAGAAAGTAGGTAAGTAGATGAAGAATTAGAAAGACTTGGATAATAAGTTGACAACTGTTGGAAGTGAATAATGAGTATAATATTTTACCTACTTTGTGCCTACATATGAAGTTTTTCATATATAAATATATTTTGAGTTAGTCATAGTATTTCAATGCTAGCATTTATTTTTACTACAAACCAGTGATGTTTTAGGTGTTTCAGTAATATATAACATTCATCTGTGAAGAAGACACTGAAACACTAAGAAAAGTCACTTTCAGTTTTTTAGAACAGCTAATGTACAGAATTCTCCAGTCTCACCTCACTCTTCTTGACAATGATTCTTGACAGTGTTTTAGAGGTTCACGGTCAAAGGGTGAATATATACTTGAAAGTTAACCGGACTTTGTTAGCACTAAGACCCAAACAATACACTGAAACTTAAGGAATAATGCTTTAAAAATAAATAAACAAGACAGAAAAACGCTATAAAGCTATTGTCCTACCTTGACCAAGATGTGAAGGTTTCTGAGAAAGTATGTGGCCACTGCCATCTAAAACATATTGGGTGCTAAAATCATCAGCAGCTGTCCTTGTTGTAATTAAAACCTGGAGATGAAAAAACAAAAACAACTAGTACACTCTAATAAAATGACCCTTTCCTTCCTCTCTTCCCTTGTTCTCCACACCCCCCCTGCTTTTTTCTTCTTTGAAACAAGGTTTTTTCTATGTAGCTCAGTCTAGTCTCTAACTCATGATCCTCCTGACTCTTATCTTCTAACTGTTTGGAACACAAGCATGCATCATTATAACCCAGCAAAATAATCAATTTATATATGGCAATGTATTATCAAATTATATCCAAAATAATCCAACATGGTGGGTCATATCTGTAACCGCAGCACTTGGGGATCCAAAGCAAGAGGGTTGCTCTGAGTTCTAGATCACCCTAGGCACCACAGTGAGTTCCAGGCCAGCATGGACTACAGAGAGACTTTGTTTCGAAAAAAAGCAAAAACAAAAAATATCACATATTTACTTAATTTGAAAAGTTTTACTTGATAATTTCTTATTTTATTTCTAATTATGTGTATATATATATATGCGAGTGTGTGTGTGTGTACATGTGAATGCACATGCTTGCAGAAGCCAGAGATTTCAAATTCCCTGGAGCTATTGTTACAGATGGTTGTGAGCCGCCCCATGTGGGTACTAGGAACACAGCTTTCATCCTCTGGAAGAGTAATCTGTGCTCTTAACCACTGAGCCATCTCTCCTACACCTTGTGATGAATTCTGAAATTTCTCTTATAGTATTTTTTGGAGTTAACAGAGTAGACTATAATTTGTATGTTGTACTGATATTTGAGCATTTTAATTAAAATGCAAACAGATGCCGGTGGCCATTTGCATTATATAATTTATAACTGTGAAAAGAAAGCAAATACTTTAAATGCGCTAAGAGAATCTGTTCTTAACAGATTTCTATAAGTTTATGGACAAATGAATAATCCTTTAGTAACCAAACCCTTCCCCTTACATATTTTGTGTGAAACTACACTTTTGTAGTTCAAGTTATATACACAAACATTTAAGAGCATTTTTCTTAAACCCAATTTTAAAACTCAATATAAGTATAATTTTTTTAGTAATTCAAAAAAGAATCAGCATTAAATAAAGATGATTTCATTAAGCACTAAAATATTTCCTCATGATATCAGCCATTGAAAGACAGATTTAAGAAGGTATTTTTTTTTTAAACTAACCCATCCTGTTTACTAACCTCATATTATGAGAGGAAACCAGTCTTGCCAAAAAACAATAACAAAAAACAGAAAAAAAAATGTGGGGAGTGGGGATATTGTCAGGGACAGGAAGGGGACTGGGAAGAATGTAGCTCTGTGATGAACAGTGGTGCTCCAAAATCCAAAACTGGGAATAATCTCTCTTCGCCATCCTTGGACTTAGCACAATTTAGAAACTACAAAAATCTAGCTCCACTGCTGGGACTCATCTGGGTCCAGTTAGGTCTACATTTGATGGTTCTGTCATCTGTCCTCAGTAGATTTATTATAGGTTTATGACTGTGGAACATGTGGGTACCATGTGTGGGTACCACCACAAAAAATAAATTAAATTAAATTAAATTAAAAATATGCCTTTTCTGGCTCCAAGCATTAGTACAGTCTATTGAGTTTTCTGTGATGTCTACCAAATCTTTACTAGGGACACTGTCTCAAACTACTATTTGTGTGATAAATATTCAAAAACAAAACAAAAACAAAAATTTTTAAATGAAAAAGGCTGTTACCTACAATAAACCTGTGAGCTTCTTTGTGCTCTTCAGTTACTGTCCTTTTTTTCTCAAGATGCATTCCACTGTTTGATGGAAAAATATCTTTAAAATTTTCTTCATAACTAATCTTAATCTTCCCTGCTATATTGCAACTCTACTGTACTCAATGCATTATTGGCTTTGTTTATACAAAACAAAAAAGAAAAAAAATTGGTAGAGATTTTCTTTCCTATGTTTTATTTTATTATTATACAATTGTCCCTTTAAAAACAATTCTACATTTAACCAACTGGTTCTCCAAAATGCCAAGGTCAATTGAATTCTATTTCTATTCTCCAAAGAGCTAGACACCTGACCTAACATTGGTGTCACTGAGCAAAGGCAGTCCTGGAACTCTGAGTTCCAGGACTAACTTTGCCAGTGGCTTCTAGATGGTCCTGTATAAATGATTACACTATCATCTTTAAGAGGAGGGTGATGATAAGATGAAGATGATGCTAATACTTTATAAGGTTACATGGGATTGTGCTTTATCCACTTCAAAGCCAATTTATAAGATATTAATGTGTTCATGCTTTAAACATATTAGTGAATAGTAAAAAAATCATCCTAGGTGAATAAACTGAAGTGTTAAAAAGTAAAAGGGTTTTAGAACTGATAATATTTATGCTAAAACTTTAAAAAGAACATTATAGTTTTCAATAATAAAATTCTATAAATGTCAATTTGCAAGGCACTATGAAAATTTATCCATAGAAGAGATGCTTTGTAATTCATGGCAAAAGTAGTGAAGAAAACACACATAAGCATGTTTTACAAATTCATGAAATACAGTGTGTTCCTCAGAGGAAGGAATTATATTTCAAGAGTTCATTTCATCATATGACCCTGTGTCCTGGGCAGGAAACCTTTTCTTGGACCAGGCACAGGTTCAAAATGCATTAGCTGTGCAGCAGTAGCATTTGAACATGCAGTAACTTCATCATCAGAAGTATCTCTAATATTACAAACTATTACTGGTAATTCTTACTAGAGACATTGAGGAATTGTGGAAGTGAGTCTAGTGATGTCAAGAAAAAAAATGAAGAAAACCAGGATTTTTAAAATGAGACATGTTAGAAATTTTCAGAGAACCTTAGGGATTATATCAACTAGCAGATTAAAAATGGACCTAATTATAAAATTTAAATTGCATAAAACACTTAAATTCTACACAGGCATAGTTTCCCTCCATGTGTAGATAACATGGAAATAAAAATACTTAGGATACATCCTGGCAATTCAGGCAAAAAATCTTTATGACAAAAAATCATTTAAAGTAATGGTGATAAACTGGATTTTTTTTTTTTTTAATTTCATTTTGAGGTAGAGCTGACTTTGGTTTCAAAACACACTAGGCAAGTAAGTGTTCTATCACTGCACTATGCCTCCAGCCTCAGGCTGACTTTTGGATGAATGAATACTCTGGCATGCCTGAGTCTGAAAACAAAGATCAACAGTCTTCATGATTGAGGGAAAATATGGACTTTGACCAAACGGTTTAAATGTCTTGTTCTTTCTTCATGCTGACTGTGTCTGTCTATTTGCCTCTGCACAGACACACTAATGTAGGTATTGGCTTCAGAACTTACTTCCAGACACATCACCATGGAGAACAGCAACAGGCAGAGTTTCAGTGGAGTTCTATTGCCTGTGATGAGGCTGCAATTAGAAAGTCACCTATTCCAACTGCTTCAAAAATTTCCAAGCTGATTCAGACTTAAGTTCTATCACTATAGCTATAAATGACATAAGAAGTACTGAGATAGAAGAAAAGAAGCTTAGATCATTTTTTGGCCTAGAACAACCAGGATAGCACAAGAGGCTCCTTCTTCCCCCTTTACAACTACCCTAGCTGTCATTCTACCCCTCTAAGTCATGGAGGCTTACACAAATTTTTCAAATTCTGTTATATCACTACAAAATTACATGTAATGAACTTGACAGGTCAGAATAAAACCAAGCACATTGTAACAACTTTGAAAACTGGTGGAAGGATGAACCAACAGATACAAATACTAACTGGGACAGCTGGTAACTCATTCTTCTGAAGACAGAGAGACAAGCAAAAATAATGAACTTATATGCTATAGAATGAAAACCTTTGGAAAAAATTAGAAAGAATTAGCCTACGAATGGCTGCAGAGTTTCAGAAAAAATTTTCCTCAAATGTAGAATAATCTACATAAACTTCAGTATCAAGGAGAAATGCTGCTTTCAGAGACTATATTAGCAACTCTGAGGATTTCGTCACTTAGTGATAACAGCTGCATACAGTTTCTCACAATCAAGTTCAAAGCAGAAATAACTTTTAGTTGCACATTACACAACATTTTATATATACATATATATGTATGTATATATATATTACCTTATTTGATCCTCAAATCATTATTCTTAGAGATGGAAAAAAATGAATTTTCAAAATGTTGATCTGTTTTATGTAATTGGTTTTCCTTTCTTTTCTTTTTTAACAAGACAGGACCTTACGATATAGACCAGGCTGCCCTGGAACTTACAATCCTTTTGCCTCAGCTTCCTGAGTGCTGGGGTTATAGGCATGTGCCACATGCCCAACCTGTTTTTTGTATATGGTAAATGTTTGTAGTCAAAGACTAGATATTTAAAATTAGGCCCCTGGGCTGGGATGCAGCTCATTTGGTATTGTGCTTGCCTGAGTTCAATCCCTAGCAACAAATAAACTAGGCACGGTGGCATACACCTATAATCCCAGGACTCAGGGAGAGGATCAGGAAGTTCAGAGTTATCCTAAACTCTGCAGTGAGTTTGAGGTTAGCCATGGATGTATGGGCTCTTATCTCAAAGAAAATAAAAGTAAAATAATAAATAAATAATATTAGGCTCCTGATTTCTGAGAGTGCTACTATCCTTCTAAAATTAAGTAACAATTCAACCTTGAATTATGACATCTTTAAAGTAATCCAACTAAAGGTCATGTTCTAGGTGACAGCTGTATAACATTGTGGCAATATTATATCCTAATTACATATTACCATCTAGTAAGCATGGGATGAGTTATAAATATATGACTTTAAATTATCTCTATCAGAAGGCTAGAGAGATGGCTTAGCAGTTAAGAGCGTGGACTGCTTTTCTAGAGGACCCAAGTTCAGTTCCCAGTACTAATGTCAGGTGGATCACAGTTGCCTGTAACTTTATGTCCGAGGAATCCAACACCCTCTTCTAGCTTTTGCAGGTACTCACACACATGTGGCATACACACAGAGACACACAAAAATTTTTAAATCTAATTATCTGTATCTGTTAGTTTGGTTGAATAAATAACTAAATCACTAATTTTTATGTAGCTGTAACCTCTGTAAAATTTCAAAGTAAGTCAGAGCCTTTAAAACAAATGTGGAACTTCTACAAGTGAAATCTCATTTCTTACTGAGTGCTGAAAAATATTCATTAAATTTAAAAAATGAACCTCTTTCCCCCAAAAGCACTCTTTAAGCCTTTCTGAATAACACTGACATTCGTGTGTTGCTTCATGATGGGATACAGTCTGAGAAACTGTTAGGTAATTTTGTTATTATGTGAACACAACAGGGCACAGACCAACTTAGATGGTTTAGGTCAATTACTTTAACTGACTTCTAAATGTAATCAAAAAAGGTAGAGATGAGAGGGGTGAGGCTATTTCCAGTGTAACGCTGCATACTGTTTTACTGTAAACCAATTTTTAGTGAGTAGTACAAATACATTTAAAAGCAGCAACAGTAAATTCATAAAATAGTAACGTGTCACTTATTTATTGTCATTTCTAAGCCTAATGCACCTATACAAATGTGCTATGCCCTTACACAACTGGAAGTGAAGAGCTGTTTACTTCAGCACCACCACTCCTGAGTAACGTGATGCACTATAATGACTAGGATGACACTAGGGGACAGGAGGAACCACTGCCCATCATTGAAATGTCATGACGTAGTGAATGACTTTTTAAACGTCACTGTCTTTGACAAACACATTATCTTTCTAAACATGCTAATAAGAAGGCAGCATTCCATGGAGAACTCACTACTGAAGGCATGAAATGGAAACTGAATTCTTGGCCTGTCATAGACACACTGTGTCCTTCATACTAGGTCACAATTTTCAGATTCCAATTAATTCGATGCAACATTTCTTCTGAAATGAGCTACCTAGCACAGTACCCTGCATGTAACACACAGTAAAATTTGCTGAATGATTATTAGACTATTTTAAAGTTACGTAAGAAGACTTGGCCTTTAATTCAAGACCTCAGTTTCTCCACCTGTAATACGAAAGAGACTGATCCACAGAAGACCTACAAATAGGCCTGGCATGAAGTGGACTTTGAGGCAGAGCTTAGAGAAGGCCTTAACCTGGGAGTGTTTGGGGCTGAGCATTCTAGGAGGCGGAGCAGCACTGCCCTGAACTGGGGATAGACCCTAGTGATCCTTCATCAACTAACCACAGATGCAAGATGCTTGCGCTACATAACCTAGATTACAAAGATCTTTTCAGCTGAGAAGAGACTCAGCTGTGAGCTTTTAATCACCAATACTCTTGGCAGCATGTATCCTTAAAGCAGGGGATCTGGGCAGTATGCTAAGGTTCATTACTACTACAAGAGGTTTCAGGTAAAATCAAGCCTAAGTTATTATACACATGCATAAATCCACGTGACAAAATAATACATGCTGTAAGATTTGACTATATCAAGTTGAAGAGCGGGTAGAACTGATCTGTGCTAATACTGGTCAGGAGAGCACTTTTGGGAGTTAACTAGGAGGGACACAAGAGAATGTTCTGGGGTACAGATAATATCCTTTATCTTGGCCTGGAGTTTATATAAAAACTAATTGTTCTCTGTACATACACACACACACGACTGGTTTCCCAAAAGATTGGCAAAACACTTGGCAATGCAACGTATAAATAAAAAATTTTAAATGTTTAAAGTATTATAGTTTTCTACATTATGATACTTTGATAATTCTTTGGTAATTTTGATAGGCAAAATTACGTCAATTATTTGCACTTGAAGTCATCTGAATGTCTCAAAAAGTAAGACAAAATGATAAACATGGATATCAATTAGGATTAACTACCAATTAAAACAAACAAACAAGATGAAGAGTGATCAATACACAAACACTTGCAAACTGCCACCTAAAATCAGAACTACAGTGAAGATTTGGGTAAATCCCATTGCTCATGTGACACCCATTTATAAAGACTAAGTGTGGTGCTGCCACCTAGCAGGCAAGGCTGATTATGACCAACCTCAGCTTGAAAGGTCATATCCATCTTCAGAAAATACAGACATGTCAAAATAGGTATTTTCTGACAGTACTCTAACAATACAAAGTTTAATGCTATCTGCTAGATTGGACAACAACCAAATGATCAAATATTTATGCTCTAAAATAGCCAATAAAAGCTCAAACAATAGTGCTAGTATTGGGAACGTCAGAAGTTTCAAATACCATTCCATTAAAAAAACAAAACAAAAACAGTCTCCTTTAAAACTAGATCCAAAGCTGTAGGTTCCATATACATTCTATGGGAAGAAAGATGGACAATTCCCGGTTGTACCCTCCACTTGCTCTTCTCCAAAATCTATTTGGAGTCTTGGGGAATTCTAAATAAAGCAAGTGCTGAGCAAGATAGAGAAGCACATGGTGTGCTAGGTTTGGGGTAGAGGTTTAGAGTGCACTTAAGGATTTCCTCCTTGAATGAGGCCTGAACATCTGGAGACCAATTAGTGAGGCCCTAGTCTCTTTGCTTTAACAGCAGAATTTCCCACCGAAGCTTCTTCACCTCTGCAATTTTTGTGGCCTATTTAGGACAACACTTTGTAGAGCTCCAAAGTCAAAGAGTCAAGTGACTACTTAGCTAAGTCCTTAGACACACACACACACACACACACACACACACACGCACACACACAGAGAGAGACAGAGAGAGACAGAGACAGAGACACTGAGAGACACTGACTGAGAGAAAACCTACACTATGCTAGCACAAAAAGGGCAGAAAGAAAAGGAAAGGCCACAATGATTTTGGAGAATATATTACTGCTGAGATGAGGCTACTAAGCAGACATTCAATGAAGAGAACATGTGAACTATCCCCTTGTTTATGTCACTTTTCCTAGACACTAAGTATAATGTCATCATTTTCTGGCACTTGACCATTCTTAGCTTAATAGAACCTTCTAGCTTAAGCACAAATGAAATATGACTCAGCTATTGGGAAAACTTGAATAATTGAGTAGACCCTCAGTCACCCTGCCACTCTTACTGTACACAGATACTGTCATACAATATAACAGAGCCCAGGACCTACAGAGTAACAGTTTAGCAAAGGAAGCTAGTAAAGTCATATAAACAACTGAGATGCATAGAAACAAAGAGGCTAAGGTTATAAATGCACTTTGTCACACACACTATAAAATCTGAGGCAGAGGCAGTGTTGGACAATTAGTACAATGCAACCAAGTATGTCAGGCACAGGAGTAAGAAATTACAAGCACCTGGGGCTGGAGAGTTGGCTCAGTGGTTAAGAGCACTGGCTCTTCTTCCAGACAACCTGGGTTTGGTTCCCAGTACCCACACGGTGGCTAACAACTGTCTGCAATTTCAGTTCCAGGGGATCTGACATGACACCCTCTTCTGGTCTCCATGGACATTGCATGACATGGGTACCCTTACATTCATACAGGGAATATACTCATACACATAAAATAAAAATAATAAAATTTTAAAAAATGAAATTACAAGCATTTATCTAGTAGTCAGAAAGAGTTCCAGGATTCAATCTGTCCCTAAGTATCTATGGTATAGAACCAGGTGATTTAGAGCTGTAGAACTCAATCTCACTAACTGTATTCACCAGAGTGGTATTTTGACTGTGTATTCCACAGAACAAAAATCCCAATCAGTAGGATGCTTCTCAATAAAAGAGTTTCGTGAGCAAGTTGAGTGTAGGGAAAATATAATTATGCAAACTGCCCCTAGAGAGTCACGATGGACTTTAGCACAGTAAAGCTCCAAGAAGTGCTACAGTTAAATGTTGGATTTTTAAATGTATTATTATTTTTTAATTATTTATTTAATAACCATATAATCAGAAGAAGCATTTCATTACAACAGCATTGACATATTCAATAACAATTTCCAGAACTAAGATGCATCTCTTTCAAAACTGGCTGTAAATTTTTAGGTTTACAGTTGAATTGATACAGTTATACAATATAGTACTCCGTATAACCCATATAAGACATAAAATTAAATGAGGTTTTAAACTATAAAAAGATCTCCATTTCATTATTAAAATAGTTTCATACAGAAAAATTCATTTTTAATACAATAGACACTACAATTCACATGTGTTATCTAATCTCTCCATATCTGATTATTACTAGTCACAGTTGGTTACTTTCTGAGCTCCTTGGCATCTGAGCATGGATATAAAGTCATCAGGTAGATTTCAATGGTAATGTTTTTCACATCTACTAATTATCAAGGAGCAAATTTCTATGCATTGAAGAATTATTTCTTTTTCTTTTTTATTTATTTATACACCCACTTCCCAGGTAGCACCCTCCGACTGCCTCCCTCCCCCTACTACAGCCCTTATACTCGGATATCCCTGCTACTGTCTGCTGTGTTGTTGGCACCCCCAGACATTCCCCACTACTTGCCCTTCTGGTGAATCTAGTCAGCCTATCTAGAGGTCTTTGTTTTACGAGGGTCAGCTGTTTGTCATCTAGTGGTAATCTGCTGTCTATACTCCTTTGGATAAGATTGGGGTCTGCTGTTCATTTTCTCAGTTCTATGATGGGTTACTATCTGGGAATCCCTTTGGCCACCCTGGCCATCAATTCAAAAGAAGGTATCACTTGTCTGGCATTGTTGCTTGTTATGTAGCCTTTAGCTATACATATGGACTCTTATGAAATTATGTTGGCCCATTAAATCTTTGGTTATACTTTGCTTTTGAGTGTTTAAGGCCATACACTTGGTCCAGATAAAACCGATTTAATTTTACTCTTAAGGTCGTTTGAGGACCTGTTCCTCAGGGGTCACATGGGCTTGGGAGGAACCTTTGGCTCCTTTCTTTTAGCAGTTCCACCTATGTGAAGATAAGTCAAAGGTCCTGCTTGACCATGGTTGGCTTTGCCTGGAAGCATGGAGGAAATGATTCCTCTGTTGACCCTCCTCTTTATAGACTGGACACTGGTTCAAGTCCATCTGGTGGGGTCTCCTCGGCCTCCCTGATCAAGAGGACAGGTGACCCACCACCATTATAGGACATTTTAGGAGATGCTCATAGTCCCCTGGAACTAGTCGACCTAGGAGGGCAAGGAGCAAAAACTGTCCTTTATGTCCCTCTGACTAAATAATTATAGACCTCAAAGGATGTCTGTTAAATATCCAAGAAGATTAGTTACACCAGTCTGGTATTTTTAATTACTGTGTGTCATGTAGATAAATCTTGGGAAAAGATCAGTTGTTCTCAGATAAACCTTACCTAGACATATATTTCTTGATCTGCTATGTATAATTTGTCAGTAGGTTATAGGAATAATGTGGTTCTCTCTGATTTTCAAAACTAGCTAGGCATTGTTTATGTCTCATGGTTTTCCCACTTAAGGTGCCCCAATTTCCCCCTTCTCCCTTACTAATACCCTTCTCCTATGGTTCTACCTCTCTTTAGCTCCTTCTTTCCCTTTATCCCCTAGGTTCCTCATATACCCTTCCCTCCCCTCTCCCCTAATCTAACCCAATTTTTATCCAAATCTCCCTTCTTAAGGTCTGTTGCCTACTATTCTTCTCCTTCAGGTTATTTCTTTTCCTTTACCTCACTGTTTCCTTACCCTTGTCCTGGTTCCTGCAGTTATGTCTGTTTGCATCCTGGAATTTAAAAGGATTTGGTGCTAGATTCAAAATATGAGGGAGAACATATATTGATTTTTTTTCTGAGTCTGTGTTACTGCACATAGTATAACAGATTCTAGTTCCATCCATTTACCTGCAAATTTCATGATTTCATCTTTACTGCTGAGTAAAACTCCATCATATAAATGAACCACATTTTTATTATCCACTCATCAATTAAGGAACACTTAGGTCGCTTCCATCTCTTAGCTATTGTGAAAAGAGCAGCTACAAACATGGATGTACATGTGTCTCTGTAATAGGATGAGTTCTATGGGTATATGCTAAGGAGTGGTATAAATGGGTCAAATGGTAGGTTCATTTGTAGTTTTTTAAGAGCTCTCCACACTGCTTTCCATAGAGGTTGGACAAGTTTGCAGCCCCACCAGCAGTGGATGAGTGTTCCCCTTTCCCCACATCCCCTCCAACATTTGGTATCATTTGTTTTCTTGATCTTAGCCAGTCTGACTGGGGTAAGGTGAAATCTTAAAGTGGTTTTAATTTGCATTTCCCTAATTATTAGTGATATTGAACATCATTTAAGATGTTTCATAGCCATCTTTACTTCTTGAGAACTCTCTGTTCAGCTCCTTACTCCACCTTTTATTTGGGTTGCTTGTTGTCTTGGTTCTCTGTTTTTGGAGTTCATTATAAATTCTGGTTATTAAACCTCTGTCGGATGTGTCGCTGGTGAAGATTTTCTCCCATTCTGTGGGTTTTCTGTTTGCTTCCTTGGTTGTCTCCTTTGATGTACAGAAGCTTTTTAGTTTAATGAGGTCCCATTTGTTAATTCTTGCCCTTGTTTCCTGAGCAATTGATGTTTGGTTTAGAAAATCCTTTCAACGCCTATATCTTGTAGGTTTTTCTCAGTGTTTTCTTCTAATAGTTTCAGAGTTTCAGGCTTTACATTGAGGTCTTTGAGCCATCTGGAATTGAGTTATGTGCAGGGTGAAAGATAGGGGTTTAGTTTCATTAAACTACAAGTGGAGATCCAGTTTTGCCAGCACCATTTGCTGAACATGCTGTCTTTCCTCCAGTGAATGTTCTTGGCCCCTCTGTCAAATATCAGGTGGCTGAAATTGCATTTGCTTATAGTGCTCAGGGTTGTTTTGCCTATCCAAGGTCTTTTATGCTTCCATATGAATCTTAGGATAGTCTTTTACAATTCTGTGTAAAATGTCATGGGGATTTTGATTAGCATTGCGTTGAATCTATATATGAATTTTTTGGAAGGATGGTCCTTTTCACAATATTAATTCTTCCAATCCATGAGCATGGGAGGTCCTTCCATCTTCTGATATCTTCCTCAATTTCTTTCTTTAAAGATTTAAAATGTTCATTGTAGAGCTCTTTAATGTCTTTGGTCAGTTTTACTCTGAGATATTTTATTTGTATTGCAGCTATTATGAACAGGAGTGTTTCCATGTGCTCTTGCTCTGATTGTTTGTTATTGGTATATAGAAAGGCTATAGACTTTTGTAGGTTAATCTTGTAACCTGCCACTTTACTGAACATGTTAATTATTTCTAGGAGCTTTCAGGTGGAATTTTTAAATTAAATCTTTAAAGAAATCATCTGCAAAAAGAGAGAATTTGATCTCTTCTTTTCCAATTATTACTCCTTTAAGTTCCTGCTCTTGTCTTATTGCTCTTGCAAGGGTTTCAAGTACTATGTTAAAGAGAAGTGGGGATAATGGATAGCCTTGTCTAGTTCCTGATTTCAATGGGAATGCTTCCAGTTTTTCTCCATTTAGAATGAT
>NW_008340588.1:7560157-7560470 GCF_000622305.1 Nannospalax galili
TTTTCATTGAATTCCAGGAATACTTTTATTTCTTTCTTAATTTCTCTTTTGACCCATTCATCCTTCAGGAGTGTGTTGTTTAATGTCCATGTGTTCATGTGGTGCTTAGGGCTTCTTCTGGTGTTGACTGTAAGCTTTATTGCTTTGTGGTCTGATGGAATTATTTCAATCTTTTTGTATTTGTTCAAGTTTGTCTTGTGCCCCAGTATATATATAGTCGATTTTGGAGAAGGTTCCATGGGGTGCTGAGTAGAAAGTATGCCCTTTGGTGCTTGGGTGGAATACTTGGTAGATGTCTGTTAAGTCCATTTAA
>NW_008340588.1:7560727-7561471 GCF_000622305.1 Nannospalax galili
AGTTTAAAGCCTATTTTGTCAGATATTAGAATTGCTTCACCTGCTTTTTTCCTAATACCATTTCTTGATATACTTTTTTCCATCCTTTCACTTTAAGATAGTGTCTGTCCTTGAAAGTCAGATGAGTTTCTTGCAGATGACAAAAAGGTGGGTTTTGTTTCTTAATCCATTCACAAAGTCTGTGTCTTTGGACTGGGTAGTTCAGTCCATTAATATTTAAAGTTATTAATGAAAGATGAGTATTGAATCCTGTTATTTTTATTTCTGTTTACATTCTTGATATACGTGTACCTTTCCACAGTTATACCTTAATTGGATTTCTTTCTGCAATCCATTGGGTATAGTCATTCCATTGCTTCAGTTATTTGTATTGCTTCAGTTCTTTGTATTGCTTCCTCTCTGAAGGGCTGGTTTTGTGGACATGAATTCCTTCACCCTATTTATGTAATGGAAGATTTTTCTTTCCCCTTTGACTATCATAGACATTTTGGCTGGCTATAGTAATCTGGGTTGGCATCTGTGGTCATTTAAAACTGGCAATACTTTGGTCCAGGTTCTTCTGACTTTCATAGTTTGCATTCATAAGTCAACTGTAATTCTAATGAGTATTCCTTTATATGTGACTTGTTTTTTCTTTTGCAGCTTTTGGTATTCTCTCTTGGTTCTGTACATTTAGTGTTTTTGCTATGATATGCCTTGGAGAGTTTCTTTACTGGTCCTGTCTTATTAGTGGTTTATGTGCTA
>NW_008340588.1:7561853-7569065 GCF_000622305.1 Nannospalax galili
AGTTTATCCCTATCTTCCTTCAGCTCTATGATTACCTTGTTTGTGTGTTCTTTAAATTCAGTGAATTCTTTTATCATATTCATCATTGTTCTTTTGAGTTCCATGCCCTGCATTATTTCTAGGGGATTCTCATTGTACTCCTCTAGAGTACTATTGGTATTTGGTGGGGATATGTTATTTTGGTTTTTCATGTTATTATTTTTTTTCTGTGATTTTGACATGTGAATTTCTTTTGTAGTTTCTGATTCTTGTGTGAGACTCAGGCCTTCAAGTTTAGGTCTGCTTCTTTTTGTGAACTTTATGTGTCTTTGTGGTTTACTTTTTGGGCATGTAAAGCTGGTTCATCTAAGCTTCTGGTTCTCTCTTTTGATTTTATATTGGAGTGGCCAGATTACTTTTGTCTTCAGGAGTTCCTACAGAGGCCCAATTCTGGTGAGGGTCAGATGTTTTCAGGCTTTCTCCTAAGGTCTGGATCCTTTCAGGAACGATTTTGGCCTCAGGAATTTGGGGGTTGGACCGGCCTGGGAGCCAGGCCCAGGAAAGATGCTGGTCTAGGGCAGCTGGTGGCTGTGCCACCAAGAGATGTAAAGGCAGATGGGGCAGGAAGAGGCCCCAAGGACTTCTGGGGACTGCACTGAGGAGCTGGGCTGGTCTGGATGCAAAGGATCAGGAAGGTCAGCCCCATCGTCCTAGAAAGAGGCTGGTGGGTGGTGCAGGCCCGGGGAAGCAGAGGGAGTTGAGGGTGGGGCCAGGCCCAGAAGCAGTGCTCCTGGGGACTGTGAGAAGGATCTGGGTTGGTCTGGATGAAAAGGATCAGGGAGCAGAATTGGTCCCCCAGGTGTCTGGGGCCCCAAGACAAAGAATGGGGCAGGGCCCAAACTTGGAGGAGAGAAGGTGGCGGAAATGGGAGGGTGAATGAGGCTGGGGGAGTCAAGGCTCAGAGGGTGCAATGGACTTATCCTGGAGAGAGGCCTGCGGATACGAGATAGGCCTGTGGTGGGTCCTGTAGGCCCAGGGAAGCAGAGGGAGGTCAAATGTATTATATTTATGTGCATGAGTGTATTGCCTGCATGTATGTAAGTGTACCCAGGCACCCAGTCATGCAATGACCACGGAGGTCAGAGGAGGGCATTGTATACCCTAGAACTGGAGTCATGGATGGGTGTTAACCAACATGTGGGTGCTGGGAATCAAACCTGGGTCCTCTGTAAGAGCAGTCAGTACTCTTAACCATTGAGCCATCTCTCCAGTCCCAAAAGCTGAATTTTTAAAATGGTCCAATAAACTACTCTTCTAATGAATAATAACCTCACAAAACATGCATTATTATTCCTCAAAAAATTACACACAGGAATTATATGACAGAGTTAGTCTGCTGGTGGATATAAACCCAAAATCTGTGATGGCAAGAACCTAAGCAGGTCTTCATACACCTGTATTCACAGCAACATCATTCACAGTAGTCAAAAGGTGGGGACAAGCCAAGTGTCTACTAGCAAACAAATAGTAAGTGCAATGTAGTATGTACGCATAATGATGTATTTCACTATGTAGTCCAGGCTGTCTTAAACTTGTTGTGATTCTGCCTTAGCCCCCCGGCCTAGATTATAGGCCTGCCATCACACCTGGCTTAGGAAATTCTTCTAAGCATTATAAAGCAAATGCTCAAATCTCAAAGACATTATGCTAAGCCAGAAACCAAAGGCCAAATGTTTCCACTTACATGAGGTACCTATAAAGGTAAATTTATAAAGACAGAAAGTAAAATAATAGTCACTAGAGATAGGAAGAGGAGGAAGGAAAAGAGATTATTATTTAACGGGTACTGGATTTCAATTTGGGAAGATGAAAATGATCTGAAAATGAACAGTGTTGATAAATGTACAACAATGTGAATGTATCTAATGCTACTGAAGTGCAGATAAAAATAGTTAAAATGGTAAATTTTATATTAAGTATATTTTATCATAAAGTTTAAATATTAATTTTAAAACATACTCTGCCAAATATTGGATTAACTTTCTCTTAATTCTAATATTGTATGATTATAAAATTAATGAAAGAGTTGATATAAATGTCCTTACCTCTGCAACACTACAAATTGACCCTAGGGCTTCTCCACGAAATCCGTAGGTTGTCAGATTTTCAAGATCTTCATGACTACTTATTTTTGAAGTGTAGTATTTCACTGCCATCACTGGCACATCAACAGCCTTGATGCCCTCGCCATTGTCCCGAACCTCAATTTTATCAAATCCATAGTTCTCCTATGGAAAAATTAAGAACATTTTTAGTTTATAAAAACATTAAGATGCAGGCCGGGCATGGTGACGCATGCCTTTAATCCCAGCACGCGGGAGGCAGAGGAAGGCAGATCCCTGTGAGTTCAAGGCCAACCTGGTCTATATAGTGAGTTCCTGGACAGCTGGGGCTACAGGTAGACCCTGTCTCAAAAAGACCAAAAAAAAAAAAAAAAAAAAAAAAAAAAAAAAAAAAAAAGAAAGAAAAATTAGGATGCAATCACATTCAGAAGCATAAATTAAGCAATTTGGCCATTTGGCAACCTTTAAAGGAAAGGTAACACTTGGAAATAGGAGTTTAAGTTCTTGAGCTCTACTAATTCCTAGATAAGGTCCAATGAGCAAGTTTGATTTCTTTGGACTCTGATTCAACTATAACACAATGGGGTGAATCTAACCCTTGAGAAGTCTATTAAATGTTTTACTACCTTGGATATTTAGGGTAATTTGTGCTTAAATTTGAACAAAAAATACTTCTGACAGAGGTTTTGTATATATTACAGTGAATATAAATGAAATATGAAATAAAATAGAAGCCCATCACTAGGAAACACCACCTGTTCTATTCACCAAGAGTCTAGTAATTACGGGAGGTGAAAAATAGGTGGCAGGCCAGCAGTAGAAAGAGAACTATTTGAGACTGATTGCTACTGGTTGAGGGAGATAGAGTGTGACGTACATACGACCACTGGATGGGCTAGACTCCAGTGGATGCACTGAAGTCTACACTGAAGAACACTTGGGTATAAACACCTGAATGAATAGGACTCAGCATGTATGGGAGAGTGCATAGGGTTCAGTGGGAGGATAGGGGAAGGCATAGATGGGGGAGGGGGGGAAATGCAAGAAATTTGAGTGGGAAATGTATGAAATTTAAAAAGCTCAATAAAAAAAGTCTAGTAATTACCATCATTCAGTTTGATTTTTAAAATGTTCCCCCTTGCTGACTTCAAAAAAAAAAAAAATTAAATATTTACTACCTTATAACTTTCTAAATTTCTTTTTGCAAATATCACCTAATGGGAAACTATTGAGAAAATATACTTATTTTAAAAACCTAAAATTATAATTTATATGTCAGTATTTCAAAAAACAAATTATACATACAAAGCATTAGAGGGAGATAACTAAGATTTCAGTACCCAAATTTCTCTCAATTTAAAATTAAGTTGATATTCTGGAAACAACATGTCTATTTCATTTCACTTTTTAAAAAAATTAACTAGAAAAATGCAACTCTTGTAACCTAAATAACTTCTGTAATCTGAATAAAATAAGACAACAATAATTCTTATGAATGTCTAAAACAATATCAACGTATGTCCAAAATTAGAATAAACAAGCTTCATTACACACAGCAGCCCAGTGAAAGTTTACTTTTTTTTTTTTGTCTTTTTGGGACAGTCTCCCTGTAGCCCCAGCTGGCCTAGAACTCACTATGTAGACCAAGCTGGCCTTGAACTCACAGAGCTCCACTTGCCTCCAGGAGTGCTGGGATTAAAGGCGTGCAGGATCACACCTGGCCCATTTATTTGCTTTTATAGGAACATTTCCATTGGCTTGGGAACATAATTTTAAAAAGCAATTATTTTCCTTTCAGGGATATTTAAGAACAAGATAAACAAAAAAGGAAAATAGAAAAGGAGAAAAAATAAGAATGAGATATATGTCTGCCTACATAAGCTCTTAAGTGATATTTGTCAGATATAAGATTATTATCTTACTTATTATCACTTATACTCTAAACAATCTAACAATATGAAATTCCAAGAAAAATACTTTCCTTGGTTTTAATTCAATAAATTGCTTTTCATATTCTTAAATTTAAGCACATAGCTTATTCTTTAAAAACACATCACAGCAGCAGTTCCAAAACTGTGTTCCCCAGTATATGGCACCAACAGCATCAACTAGAAACTTGTTAGACATGCAAATTCTGAAGTCTAGAATCTGAAAGTTTGGAGTAGAGCTCTAAATTAACCTGATGTATCCCAATATTTTAAGAACCACAGGTATGGATGAGAAACACCAGATTCCAATCTCAGATCCATTACTTACTAATTATGTGGGTTTAGGCAACTTCTCAGAACATTAACTATGTGTAAAATGGGTAAAATAGTAGTCAATTCACAATTTTTATAGGAAGTGGCTGGTATTTTATGGTCTTACCACAGAATCTCATTTGATAGTAAGTAAAGGTCAAAACTTTTATTACAGAAATATTCCTGTCAGAATTATTTACAATGTCATAGGACTAGAAATAACACAAATTATATAATAAGTTTTTTTAAAAATATTTATTATTTTTATTTTGTGTGTATGAGTTTATTGCTTGCATGTGTGTAAGTGCACCCATGTCATTGCACCCAACTCATGTGATGCCTGTGGGTGCCGGGAACAGAACCCAAGTCATCTGCAAGAGCACCTAGAGCTCATAAACACTGAGCCATTTCTCCAGCCCCAATAATTACATTTTAAAAACCACATTCCTACTTTCAATAATAGAACTTTACTCACACTCCTAATATGCACTGGATAATAGGCAGGTAGGAAACACACAATAATATAGAGCTACCTCTGTGAGCTTGAAATTTAAAATGAGGAAAGAACACATTCAAACTAAATTCAATAAATCATAGGCACTGTTTATGCTTCTTGAACTTTATCCACCCATAATTTTTCACCCCCAAATTTTTTATACATCAGTTATATAGCTAACTAAGACAGGTAAACAAATCAAACATTTAATAGTAATTTTAAATAATTTGGCAGACATATAGTTTTACCATTTATCAAATATGAATATAAATTTGCAATCTAATGAGAAAGATGTGCTCTCTTATTTTTATATAACTAATCATGGCTGAACATTTGATATTGCAGGATTTATAGCATCTTCAAAGTTTTTCAGACATGAGCAACTGCTTTTATAATTGTCAGGACTGATAACACTTTGCATAAATATGTAGGACAAAATGGCAGAAATATGTTGAGTCATTTTACAAAATGTAAATGTTAGCCTAATCCCAACCCAAAATTCATGTGATGATTTTTAAATGAAATTTAAGCTACTAACTCTAACAGCAAAATTTTAAAACCTAACATTCTAATACAATATCATTTTTAAAGATACATGTGAGGAATGATGGTAAGAAAATACTAAAGTTTTTGTTTTCCATAACCGAACCCCTATGTTTTTATAGAGAGCAGAAAGCTTTTTACGTTCAATAAAAACACTGAAGTTCATCACAAGATGGTAGTCTTGAATTTCTGCTGAGATAGTGTAGGCAGTTGTGCTGGAGCGCTTTAGTGTCAACTTGACACACTTGGGTTGAGGGAGGCTCAATTGAGGAACTGTCTCATTGGACTAGCTGTGGCCATGTTTGTGGGGTATTTTCTTGATTGTTGAGTGATGTGGGAGGGCTCAGTCCACTGTGGATGGTGCCACCCCTGGGCAGGTGTCCTGTGATGTGTAAGAAAATAAACTGAGCACAGGCCAGGGGAGCAAGCCAGTAAGCAGCATTCCTCCAATGACCTATGCTTCAGCTCCTGCCTCCAGGTTCCTGCCCTGAATTTCTACCTTGGGCTCCCTGATGAATTGTGACCTGGAAGATGTAAGTCAAATAAACCCTTTCCTCCCCAAGTTGGTATTGGTCAGAGTATTTTGTCACAGCAATGGAGAAACAAACTAGAACAGAAATCAGTACCGAGAGTGGGGTACTGCTGTGACAGACCTGACCTTGGTGTTTTTAGGATTGTGGAAGTGTTTGGAACTTTGGGCTACAAAAGCCATTGAGTGCTTAGAGTTTGTTGCTGTGGAGCTTGGAACAGTTATTCTGAAAGAGTTGTGAATAATGGAAGCCTGGCTTGTGAAGGATCAAAGGGAAGCAGAGACTATCAGGGTTGTTCGTGTGATGTTTTGAATTGAGAATCTGTGGGTTATGGTTGGCTGGGGCTGAAGAATCAGCTGTGAAGAAGAAGAGACAGAACCTGAAGCAAAACCTTTGCTTTACTGAGACAATTGGTGGTGGTTAGCTGGGGCTGAAAAATCAGCTGTAAGTAACAAGAGACCAGCATTACTGTGGTGGAGTCTTCTGGGAGGTATTTCCTCAGGGTCAGCACACAGAGGGGACCCGAGCCTCTCTCTCAAGCTGGAAGCAGGACTTGGTAATGTGTAAGAGTCTCCTGCATGGTTCTGGTGTTGAAAGCGTGAAGGGGTCACAGAGAGCAGCCGAGGCTTGGCACTCTGAGAGGCCAAGCAAGGCCATAGGTGAAAGTGCAGCTTCAGTTGCAGTGAAGACCCCAGGATTGAAGGGGTCATGGAGAGAATCTGAGGCTTTGCACCTCAAGAGGCAAGAAGAGGCCATTGGTGAAAGTGTAGCCTCAGTTTCAGTGGAGACCCCAGCTTTTTGGAGATGTCGGGACCATGGGACAACCACCAAGGACAGCAGTAAGGTGTGGAATGGAGCTGGCCTGGGTCTGTGAGATGAGCTGTGTGTGCTGTGGATGGCAGAGTCAGAGAAGTGGAGCTGCCAGAACCCTTTGGAGCCCAGAAGATAGTGAGTGAATCCCAGATGTCCAGCCTTGAGCTACTTTGCTGGACTTTGGTTTTGCTTAGGTGTGCCCAATTCTTCCCTTTGAAATAAGACAGTGCTTGTTTTGGATTTTACAGAAGCCCACCCACAGTTAAGAGACTTTTAAAAGAGACTATGGACTTTTAAGTGTTTGGATTTTTTAAGGACTGTGGGGCTTTTAAGGTTGTACTGCCTTATGTTGTGATATTAATGTTAACATCCTACCTTGGGGACAAGAACTGCAAAGGTTATGGTTTAACAGTGATGTGTTTGTGTGTCAAGTTGACAAGGGGTCAATTGTGCTGGATAGCTTTCGTGTCAACTTGACACACCTGGGT
>NW_008340588.1:7569130-7613100 GCF_000622305.1 Nannospalax galili
ATTTTCTTGATTGTTGAGTGATGTGGGAGGGCCCAGCCCACTGTGGGTGGTGCCACCCCTGGGCAGGTGGGCCTGTGTTGGATAAGAAAGCAGGCTGAGCAGGGGCCAGGGGAGCAAGCCAGTAAGCAGCATTCCTCCATGGCCTGTGCTCCAGCTCCTGCCTCCAGGCAAGAGCCCTGAGTTCCTACCTTGGGGTCCCTGATGTTCCTACCTTTGGCTCCCTGATGAACTGTGACCCGGGATATGTAAGCTAAATAAACCCTTTCCTCCCCAAGTTGGTATTGGTCAGAGTGTTTTGTCACAGCAATGGAGACAGCAGTGTTCTTGGAACTGCATGGCTTAAAGGCATGTGCAGTGCAAAGTATGCATGCTGCATGTTCAGAAGCTGGGGTTTAAATCATACAATAATCAAAGACAAACAAAAGAAAACACAGACATTAAACTGGTATCTTGAGTGAAAGACTCCTATAAAGCATATGTGGGGTTTGTTGTTACTTCCTTTAGTGTTACTATAATCTTGGTTTAATTAAAATTTAACATGCCTTTAGGGCAAAAGGTTCAATACCCTAGGAAAGAAAAGAAAGCAGTAATTTAACAGGAAAGTACTTTGGCTTTAAAGGTCTTTAAAGACACTTACCAGTTTAACTTCAATGCTTGTGGCGCCAGCATCCAAGGAGTTTTCAATGAGCTCTTTCACAACACTGACCACTGAAGTGATTATCTGAGAGCTGGAGAGGAGACGAACTGTTGCTGCAGACAACTGCTTCATTCTAGCTTTTAGCAGAATAGCTATAAGAGAAAATCACAGGCTGTAAAAATAAGACTTGCTAAGCATTCCTGAGTGATGGAATTGATAACAGTAACACATGATATATAGTTAACAGTTCACCTGTATGGAATCACAACATATGCTCTATTTTAAGTTTATACAGTATAAAATAACTTATTTCTTCCTAATAATCTTTTGAAGTAGGCTATCATCTCCATTTTGTAAGATTACTGAAGCACGGAAAGGAAACTGAGTTCATTCAGTTACTGGAAGGCAGGGCTAAGAATTAAATACAGGCAAGGCATACAACATGCCCTCTACTAATTTGTGATCTAGTTACCTCTCACAAATAAAAATGTCCCAAACACGTGTAAAAAAAACCACAATAAATGGACTTTCAGGTAACACTGTACACTGAAAGCTGCCTCCATGTGATTCAGTGAAGAAGAAATATCAAAATAACAAAAAGACTATTCCAAAGAGAAGAGGAGGAAGAGCTTTGGAAATTTACAAAGGTATTGATAGAACAGCTGGTTGAATGCAGAGAAAAAGATGGATGCCACACTGAAAAGTGATCCAAGCCCAACACAGCTCCAGGGACGACGAAAAATTAATTTAAAATCAACTATGTAATGAAGCTGAGGTCTTACTGGAAGCACTTGTCCATGTTGTACTGCATGATTTCATCATGCCCTTGGTTCTCAGCATACAGCACCCACACTGCACCGTGCATGTCACCACGCCACCCAATGTTATGAATGATGCTGCAAAAACTTGACACAAATTCAAGATACTGTGCATTATGAGCTGCTATTGTTATTTTTTGTTGTTGTTGGTGGTCTTTTTGAGCTGCCATTATTTTACCATACATACAAAATTTCCTGGTCTTACAGAAACATAATGTGTTCATCAGGGAAAACAATAACTTTTAATATTTTCCCACTATTATTCCTTAGCATATAAGTATCAAATTAGTATATCTTTGGATTGTATTGTGTTAGAATGTTAGATTTTAAAAACTGCTGTTTGCATTGCATTAAAAGAGAGAAACAGCCAGGCATGGTTCCACACGCCTTTAGTTCCAGCACTTGGGAGGCAGAAGCAGGTGGATCTCTGTGAGTTCGAGCCCAGCCTAGTCTATACAGTGAGTTCCAGGCCAGCTGGGGTTACAGTGAGACCCTGTCTCAAAAAACAAAAATCAAGAAAACAAAACCAGAGAGACAGAGACAGAGACAGAGACAGAGACAGAGAGAGGCAGACATGGCTTGGTGGTTAAGAGCACTAACTGCTCTTTGTAGAGGACCTGTTTTGGTTCCCAGCACCCACAGAATACCTAACAATTGTCCATGACTCCAGTTTCAGGGGATCTGGCACCCTCTTCTGGCCTCTACAGGGATTTCATGCAGTGCTACACTTGCATACATGCAGGCAAAACACTCATACACACAAATAAAAATAAACTAAAAAAATGTTTCAAGAACACATTGTCTTGAGACTATAACAGAATTTCCAACAATTTCTGAAATAGACCTCAACATAAGTCTGTCATTTCATACAAGGTGATTATAAAATCAGCATTGGTGATTATAAAATCCAAATGTCAATGACCTTTGAAAAAGCTCTGAAGATGCTCTACACATTGCATTATCAGACATTCAGTCAAGATTTAATTCTGTATGTGAAAGAAGCACATTCATCTTACTTTTACTAGTATGCAAACTTGCCTTTAATAAATGGCAAAATTACACACAGACTCACCACACCCCGCCAAAGAATTGTCTTAAATTTCTTTATAATTCATCAGTGGAAGTTTGATTTGTGTACTTATTTTATATCTCTACATGCTGAAGGTCATGTAAAAACTGAGTGAAAAGGAGCCACAAGGAAACAGCTTAAGCAGTCCTAGAGCACAAGACTTGGCAATAAATCCACACAGCTACAGGCGCCTAATTCCTGATACAGGTGTCAAAAATACAAACCAGAAAGGCTGCCTTTTCAACAAATGGTGCTTTGAAAATTACATATCAACATAAAGAAAAGTGAAATTACATTCACATCTTTCACCTGTACACAAACAAAGCCAAACTGGATCAAAGGCTTTACTGTAAGAACTGAAACTTTGGGGCTGGTGAGATGGCTTGGCAGGTAGAGAAGCTAGTGTACAGGTCTGGTAACCTGAGTTGGATCCCCAGATTCCACAAGGTGGAAGGAGAGAACCAACTTCTCAGAATTGTTCTCAGCCATCCATACATGTACACAAGGGTGAGAATGTGTGCCCACAAGCACACTTGTGCAAACACAAAATAAACTATGCATTAAAAATAAAAGTCTGAAACCGCTGGAGAAAAGCAGAAAGGCATTTCAAAATACAGGGATAGGCAAGAACTTTCCAGAAAGAATCCCAATAGCATATAAAAAAATTCCAAGAACTGACTAACAAGATTATATGAAATTGACAAAACTTTTACAAGTTTATTTTCACAGTGGAAAACAGTTAACACAGAGGCTTACAACCAATCAAAATACAGAGAACAAGTATTTGTGGAGTGCTCAGTCATAAATAGGACATTCATATTACACCCCTTACCCCCAAGGCTCAGAGAACTTAGCAGGAGAGGGGGAGGAAAGATTTTAAGAGTCATGGGCTGGGGAAGACTGCTGTGAAACAGTGCTTCTGGCATGATAGGGGTGTTACATGTATGAACTCACAACAGCTGTGATCACCTGCACAAGATTAAGCCAGTCAATACTCCAGTATGAATGGGGGGGGTGCTCACAAAAGCCCCAACCCTAGTAAAGACCTACTGCCAGTTGATGGCTTCAGGGGGAGGGAAAGCCAGTTTTCTTCACAGGTTTGATAGGGTACCCATGTTCCAGTGGATGGTCCTGCACCCATGTGCATACAGGCAGCACTAACTGGACTCTATGGGTTACTTAAAAAGACAGTAAGGAATTCTCATAAGAAAAAGGACTCTATGGGTTACTTAAAAAAAAAAAAAAAAAAAAAGGATGAAGATATGAAGTTGGGAGGGAGACATGAGGGGTTCCAGAGAACCAGAGGAGTTGGGGTGGGTGGGGGGGATGGCTACGATCAAACTACATTGTACACATGCAAGGACTTCTCAAATAATAAATAAAAATACTGTATTAAAAATAAAGAAAAGCTTCTACACAGCAAAGGACATAATCACCATAGTGGATAGCCCAGAGTAGAAAATAATCCTTGCCAATGTATCATACAGAGGATTAAGCATAATATATAAAGAACTGCATAACTTAAGAACCAAAATCCCCCAATTTATTCAATCAATAAATGCTGAACAGGCAGTTCTCAAAAGCAATACAAATGGCTAACAAATATTTCACGAAGTACTCAAAATCCTTAGCCATCACAAAAATGCAAAATAAAACTGCTTTGAGATTCCATCTCATCCCAGGCAGAATGGCTGTCATCAACAAAACAAGGGATGGGGCTGGAGAGGTGGCTCAGCACTTGCTGCTCTTCCAGAGGATCCAAGTTCGTTTCCAGAACCCTGAGCTCACAACCTCCTTAACTCCAGCTCCAGGGGATCTGGCAGTGTAGTCTGGTTATTATCATAACATTCACATAAATTAATATTGTCACAAAGGGACCTTCCATACCCTTCTAAAACTTCAGCCTAGCTTCAGGTCTCAGGAAGAACTATACTGTGTAGTATAGTAGTCACAGCCACATGGCAAGGTCTGAGAAGCTAAAATATGAATACTTTGAACCGAAATGGCTAATACATACTAGATTAAAAACTCAGCATTTAAAAAAAAAAAAAACCATAAAATTTGGAGGCTGGAGAGATGGCTCAGTGGTTAAGAGCACTCACTGGTCTTGCAGAGGACCTGGGTTTAGTTCCCAGCACCCACATGGCAGCTACCAAACGTCTCCAACTGCACCACCAGGGGATCCAACGCCCTCTTCTGGTCTCTGTGGGGACTGCATGACACAGGTACACTTACATACATGCAGACAATACACTCATATGCATAGAATAAAATAAAAATAGTTTTGTTTTGTTTGGTTTTTTTTTTTTTTTTTTTTTTTTTTTTTTTTTGTCTTTTTGAGACAGGGTCTCTCTGTAGCCCCAGCTGTCCTGGAACTCACTATGTAGACCAGGCTGGTCTTGAACTCACAGAGATCCACCTACCTCTGCCCCCTGAGTACTGGGATTAAAGGCGTGTGCCACCACGCCCAGCTAACAAAATTTGGTTAACTTTTACACTGGTTATAGGACAAATGCTAGATATAGTAGCTGAAATAAATGTAGATAATACTGACACCATACGGTTACAGTAAAGAGAAAAGGTAATGTATATAAAGGGCTTGTTACGGTGTCGGGCATGTAAATGCTAAAAGATTCCAAGTTAAGTTCAATCAGATTCCTAAATGACCAACCTACCATCTTTAACTGCTATCCCCAGAGAGGATAACTCATCAGAATTTGGGTTCAAGTCTCCTTTCTCAGTTTTAAAATCCCAGGGATCTAAGAAAAACACTGAAAAACAAAGTTTGGAGATATTCACTCAATCCCACCATAACCTTGTTCTGCAAACTTTCTTAATCTCATTATTTTTGTCTGATTCACTACAATGCCTCCCTCAAAATATTTTTTCAAAACCCTAATTTCTTCCCAATTTTTTTTTTTATTTTCCAAGTTTAGAGATCACAGCACTTAATAGCCACTGTGTCCTGTGGTTTCACAAAATGACTATCCTTCCCCAGTCTCCTTCTTTCAGCTCCAAGTCAATGTCCTCTCCTAGTCAACTCCTATGATTTGAATGTTTACATTCTCCTGAAAGAAGGAGGTGGTGCAACCCTATGGGATATGATTAGGCCAAGAGAGTGAAGCACTCATGACTTGGAGCCGTGTTCTTATAAAAGAGGTCCTAGAGCCTTCCTGATTCCTTTGCATCATGTGAGGGCAGAGTAAGGTGCCATCCATGAGCCAAAAGGCAAGCCCTCACCAGATATTGAAGATACTGAATCTGCTTGGAACTCAGACTTACCAGCTTCCAGAGCTGTGGAAAGTTTCTCTTATTTATAAGCTTCTCAGTACATGGTATTTTGTTATAACAGCTGGAACAGACAAAAGCACTGACACTCTTACCTAGCTTTGCTTATCTAGCCTCCGTAAAAGCATGTTGGCCTGGAAAGCGAAAACTAGCCAAATACTTTCCTCAACCTTATTTCTCCTTTCTTGTAAGGCCAAACTTGAGGAAATACTCTATTATCTCCTGTTACAAATTCCCTATCACCAACTCATTTCAAAAATCCTTGCAAAACTGCTTATAACTACAACCACTGCTATAGGATTCTATTCTCTTTGAGTTCACCAATGATATCTGAAGACATTAAACCCTTTTCTCAGGACCTACACTGCTTGTTTGTTTTAGTACTAAGGACTGAACCCAGGGTCTTGCATATGCTAGACAAGCACTCTCCCACTGAGCTACATCCCCAGCAAGGACTTGTACTTGTTCACTTCCCTGAAGTATGTCAGACCAATACTACCTAATTCTCAAGGATATTACCATCTGCCCGTCTTCAACTTCTTTATATTTTCTTAGCTTTCCTCACATAAATGTAAGCATTTCCCAACCCTTCTCCCCCTTTCTTAGATCTTAAAATCACATCTTTAATCTATATCCCTAAGTGATCTTGCTCTTCCCAGACAGGCACTTCTAACAATAACTGGCACTGCTACCTCAAGTAAGCACCTGTAAAACATAAAGTATCAATTGTCTTGCCTTCCACCTAACTTTACTCTCATAATAATATACTAATATTGATCACCACCATCTAAAACTTCCATCTTCCTTTGTCAGCAAACTCTTTTTGTACCCCCTCACCCCATAGCCTCTTAATGAAGTGTGACTTGCCATTCTGTACTTAACATTTCAGTACCAGCCACAACAATCCTTTCTGATCACCCAATGGAATGACCCTTCTCTCTCACAACATTCCTATGTGGCTTGTATCATTCATGTGATACTTGTCCAACTTTATCCTGAACTGCACAATCTTCCAAGTGCAAGGAATCATATAGCATCTACCTCTGTATGCCATAAAGAGCAATTACTGTACTTCAATCATGGTGAGCACTTCATGAATATTAATACAGGAAAACTAAGAATAATTTTAACAGCATTTTTCTTGTACAGTGCCTTCCCACCAAGTTATTCCTGCCTCAAACCCATTCCCTTTGCATATTTAATTCTAATTCATACCATTCCCCTAGCCCAAATGTACCTCTTAACAACTTTTTTCTGAACTCCAGGACCTTATTTACCTACCTTCTAAATATCACATTTAGATGATGTGGAGATAACATAAACTTTATTATACCTCAGAATCTTTTGTTTTCTTCCTAAAATCCTGTTTGATAGTAAAAATAATAGCAACATAAGAACTTTCAAAACATGTTATCTCTTTAATCCTCAAAATACTCCCATTCCTCTATCACAAAAGGCATTTAAAAAGCTTAATAACTTGCACAAGATTTTTTTATAGGGCAGATGTATATCCTAGCATGTTGTGACTTCAAACCCAAATCTTTGAACACTTTCAATCCAAGAACATAAAGCAAATTTGGAAACCTTGAAAACATGGTAGAATACTAATATTAGATTGTATCTCTGCATTGTGGCACCTAGTCCTGTATAACCCTCATCCTAAGTATTTCTCAATATAGTCCTTTCTTTTCAGCACTGCCTTTGATCAACCCCTTCAGGTTCTAGTCTGAATGACTTCAATATCCATCTAATTGACATTTCTATTTGAATCTCAACCAATATAAGCTGTTTCTACAATTTAAATTTCATCACATTACTACCCTACTTTAAATTTTTTAAAGATTTTTCAATTGCTAAGTGGGTTAATTATAAACTCCTTACAGCTAGATCTCTACCTACCTTTCTAATTTCATCCCATTTTCTAAATGTGGATTAAGCCAGCCATATTATACAATTTGGCTCTCTTAACTTTTATATGAGGATATGCATTTTGGGTCACATGATTTCTTTCTGGGGTGCCTTTCAGATTTAGCCCAAGTATCAGCTCTAAAAAAAAAAAAAGCCTTTTTTTCTCTGTTCCAACCCCCTTTAGCTCCCAACAGATTCTGTATTCTTTATTTTTAGTTCTAACCCACTAAAGGCTATTTATCTGTAAATGAATAAATAAGCTGCCAGTACATGGGAAGTACCTTCCTCTTAGCTCAGAATGCTTTGAAGACAGATAATTTGTTAATCACATATTCCTGGGATGTGGCATCCTAACAGATATGTATCAAATTACCTCTTCTGAACAGCAAAAGCATTCATGCCAGGCTTATAGCACAGACCATCTGTGAATGTCAAAATGGACTTTCACATTTGCTGAAGAAATGAACGCTTTTGCAAGCGTGCTGATGATCAGAAAACATCACTTAAAGGTATACCTAAAAAAAAGTACAGGGTATGGAGAGATGGCTCGGCGGTTAAGAAGACTGGCTGGTCTTGCAGAAGACCGGGGTTCGAATTCCAGCACCCACCTGGCAGCTAGCAACTGTCCATAACTCCAGTTCCAGGGTTCTGTCCTCTGCAGGCATTGCACAACACGGGTGCACTTACCTACATGCAGGCATAACACTCATACACATAAAATATTTTTAAAAAGAAGTACAGATCAGAGAACTCAAAGAATTTCTCTTCAACTTTAAAATGTTTTTCAAATTCAGCAATAAAAATCACAAAAATTGCATCGCCAAGGTAATGTAATTTCAAAGACGATTCTAAATAATCGATTAATCAACTCCTTTTCTTTCCTTCCTCAAATGAGATCAATTTTCGGTATTCACATTTCCTCAGGATGTACTACAGGTGACGGCCTTTAAAAAAGATAGACGCGGTGACACCAGCAAAAATCGTGACTAAATGTAGTTTACTTGGACTCTTGTATGCCACAGCATACAGTATTATAAACCGCTACATTCTCTACCAAGACAATTAAGATTTTTTGTAATTTAATCTACAAGAAAAACAACTTTCCAGTCTTGCACCCCCGGAATGGCTGAGTGACAGCTCCAATAACCGCTCGCCCGTGCTCAGGGCGCCTAGCCCGCCTCCGAACACGCGGCACGTGTGCGCGCCCGGAGCCGCAGGTCGGCTTCCCGCCCTTGAGAGGCGCCTCCAGCCGGAGGCCGGCGCTCCGACCTCCCCGAGGATCCTCATGGGTGCTCGTTCGCCGTACGACTCTACCTTCCAGCTCGGACGAGGAAAGGCAATTGTCACCCGCTACGGCGGGCAGCCCGCATAAGCCAAGCAGCAGGCCCTACTGGGCAAGATGTACTCCCCGCGATCGTAGTGCGCAGGCGCCCAGGGGCGGGCACACGCTAGCCCTTAACCCCGCCCCAACAGAGACGTGCGATTGGCACCATTGGCAGCCAATTGGTAGCCTGCAGTGCGGCTCCGAAGACTTCCGCTAGCTGCGCCGCGCACCAGTGGTGTTCGGAGCTTGTGGGTATACTATCGTTGCTGGTGCCGCTGGGCTGGTCCTGCGACGTGCCCGGCCGCCGGGAGCTGGCGGCAGGTAAGAGATGGACGGGCTGGGTCGTGCGGCTTCCTTGGCCCCGGCAGCTGCCCGAGGGGCGGGGTCGGCATGGGGAAGAGCGGGTCCGTCTGCATCCGCGGCGCTCACGCCTGGGCAGGCCAAGCGTCCACAGGACTTGCCTCTCCCTTCGTGGTCGTCTTGCCTCGGGCTGAGGGATGTGCAGCTGCGAAGGTAAGGGGCTGGCGGGAGTTTCCGCTGACTCGCGTCAGCTGGGGTGCTACCCACCGGGGTCCTTTGATTTGGGGGCCCAGGCGCCTGCCGGCGGCCGAAACACCTATCAGATAGCTGGAAAGTCATTGTTCGCGGCTGCTGGAGAGGCATGGCATACTTGCTGCCGAGGGAGTTCTCTGTTGGGGGTGGATCAGTTTGAGGCCTCCTTCGGGTTGTATTTCCATACTGTGGAAAATGGGAAAATTATCTTGAGTGGTGTCATGTTCTAAGTATTATACCATTTACATTTAAAAGTGCATTATAAGCAGTGACTTTTCAAGAAAACTTTACACGACACTGTGTCAGTATAACTTTCATCACCGTAATCCTTGATTGTCCACTCCTTTTTGGAGTTTGAAAGGAGCATTACACTACAAAACGCTTGCTCCGAAGGGTTATGAGAAATTCCTCTCTCCTAACTCTGTATTAAAAAGGGTTTTTTATATTTTTGAATGGGATCTGTTACAGATGTAAGATAGCTGTCTTTCCACTTTCTGAAATAATGCCTATTTCATTATTATTTTTAATCAGTTATTAGACCCAAGTAAACAGCATCTTTGTGATGATTGCTATTAACAGTTCTTCCTTTGGTGTTTAATCTTGAACATAAAAAGAGACAGCCTTAGAAAAAAAGAAAGACTAAAATTAGGGAAATTGAAGAACTATTCAGGAGAAGATTTATGGCTTTAACCTAGTTGTTACAAAACTGAATTTCTTCACCTTGTAAATCTTGCACAATATGTTTCTTCTAGGTTCACTATTCAAAAGGAGGTACACAGATAGACATTGTTGGGATACAGCTGTAGTCCCAACAGTTGGGATGCTGAGGCAGGAGGATTACTTGTGAGTTTGAGGACAGTGTGAGCCACGCAGTGAGACTGTCTCAAAAAGAAAACAAAAGAAAGAAGGTGCTTTGAATTCTGGTTGCAATGTTCCATTACATGTTAGCATCTGGCTACTCAAAGTGACTAGGTCACCTCTGCCCTTTAAAAAAATATTTCTATTGGAGATTATTGTGTCATGCCACACACATACTTTTTTCTCTTTAAGGTTATTTTTAGAATTTTAAGAGACTGACCTCAAATTCTTGGCAGTCCTTCTGCCTCAGTCTCTTGAGTGCTGGGATTACAGGTGTGTACCAACCCATTTAGTAAAACAAGTTAGAAGGCAAGCTTTAGAAAAGGAAACCATACAAATTAGTCTTATTTATCTAACCATAGAGTCATGTTAATGATTCTTCATTGCTTATGTCAACATTTATAAGTAGCCTGTTTTGGAGGATGTGCTTCATTTCAGAATGAGGAAGAAAAAAAAAAAATCATACCATTTTGCCATGTCAGAATTGTGGTATTTAGGTTTCTAGTTTATACGTATCACTGTTGATTCATTTTATTTCTTCCCTACAGAGCAAACATGAATGTTGGAGTTGCCCACAGTGAAGTGAATCCGAATACTCGTGTAATGAACAGCCGGGGTATGTGGCTGACATACGCACTGGGAGTTGGCTTGCTTCATATTGTTTTACTCAGCATTCCCTTCTTCAGTGTTCCTGTTGCTTGGACCTTAACAAACATTATACATAATCTGGTAAGAATTTCATCTTGTTCTATACATTTAAAACCCTAAGGTTCAGTGGTTGTCAGGGGGTTAAGGGAAAGAAGAACTGACAAGTTATTTAATGATAAGAGTTTCAGTTTAAAAAGATGAGAAAAGTTCTGGAGATAAATGATAGTGGTGATGGTTCCATAACAATATGAATGTATTTAATACATTATGAAGAAAATCTGCATTTTAATCGTGTTTGGAGGGAGGGGGGCATTGTTTGAGTCTTGGGAGTTGAACTCAGGGTCCTATGAGTGCTAGGCAAAAAAAGAAAAAAGAAAAGAAAGGTAGGACATAAGGTCACTTTAGTATTGTGGTAATGCCTTTTCCTATACATGTCCCATAAATGTGATCAAAGCCCTGTCTTTTTCTATTTCTCTACCAGCTTACACACTCTCATTTCCTTGTCAGGTAGATTATTCTAGTAGATCATGTATTCACATGCCTCTGTTTTCTACCCTCTTTTCAAATGTGACATTGAATTTTTTCTTTTCTTTTTTGATCTTTTTGAGACAGGGTCCCCCTGTAGCCCCAGCCTGCCTGGAACTCACTATGTAGACCAGGCTGGCCTTGAACTCACAGAGATCCGCCTGCCTCTGCCTCCCAAGTGCCAGGATTAAAAGCTTTGCACCACCATGCCTGGCTTAGAAATATTTTTAAAATGTATGTCTGCACATGGCATGTAAGTTCTTTAAAGAGTCAATCCTTTGTATTTAAGGTAAAAAAAAATCCCAAGTTCATTGGGTGGCATAAAACCAGTTAATAAAAATAGAAATCCTTTTTAAAGGCTTTTTGTTACTCTTTTTCTATTTTGAGGGGGGTGGGGGGGGACAATGACACGGTCTGAACTATGTAGCTCTGGTTGGCCTGGAACTGGCTAGATCAGACTGGCCTTTAACTCACAGAGATCTGCCTGTCTCTATTTTCCCAGGTGCTAGGATTAAAGGTATGCACTATCATGCATGGCAAAAAGTCAGTGTTAGTTCAATAGTTCAACAGATCTCTTCTGCAGCAGTCTGGAAAGTTCACTGTCAGCTGTGCTTTGGCTTCAGCCATTCTGTTCTCATACATGTTCTCATTCCTCCTGTCTGTGTGGCTGATTCCTACCTGTCTATCAAAACTACTCAGGTTTCACCTCCAGAAATCTCTACAGCTCTCTGTACTTTATTATATATTCATTGTAGTTTTGTAATTGGGAGTTTAATCTCAATTATGTATTTATTTTGGTTTTTTTAATATTTTATTTTTTTATGCGTATGTGTGTATTGCCTGTGTGTAGGTAAGTGCACCCGTGTCGTGCAATGCCCAGGGAGGTCAGAAGAGGCTGTCGGATCCCCTGGAACTGGAGTTATGGACAGTTGTTAGCCACCATGTGGGTGCTGGGATTCGAATCCCGTCTTCTGTAAGAACAGCCAGTGTTCTTAACCACTGCGCCATCTCTCCAGCTCCTTATTTTATTTTTATTTTTTTAACTGAATGTTTTTAACTTTTTTAATTTTTATTTTATGAATGAGTGTATTGCATGCATGTATGTAACTATACCCATGTTGTGCAATCCTGTGGAGATCAGAAGAAGACATTGGATCCCTTGGAACTGGAGTTATGGTCAGTTGTTAGCCACCATGTGGGTGCTGGAAATCAAACCTAGGTTCTCTACAAGAGCAGCCAGTGCTCTTAACCACTGAGCCATCTCTCCAACCCCCTTATTTTGTGTTGAAGTGGGGTCTCACTCTGTAGTCTAGGTTGGCCTTGAACTTGACAGTTACCCTGCCTGAGCTTTCTAAGTGCTAGAATTACAGGAGTGAGCTACCACATCTTGTGTCTTTATATTCTGTTTTCTCCTTGATTGACTAGAAATTGAGGCTCAGTATATGACTATGAACAAAGAGTAGGTAATTGGCACAAGGTAAAAAGCAAATTTCTCATTTATTAGCTCATCATGCTGAAAACTTAACCATAGATGTAGCAATTACTGACTGTAATTTAAGGTTTCCTTTGAAGATAGCTTACATTTAAGCCAATTAAAATTGTAAGATACATTGTGAATGCTTTTTAAATGAGGAAATAGAACTAATAACTATTTTTTTTCCAGAACCATTAGGAGAAGTCTGCAGTGATTGTTTTCACTGGGAGCTATAGTTCATTCTTTTATTTTATTATTTTTAAGGATTTATTTTTAAGTGTATGTGTTTGTGTATGTATGCACACATGTGTGCAAGTACCCATAGAGGCCAGAAGAGGGTGTCAGATCCCTGTAGCTGTAGCTGCAGACAGCTCTGAGCCACCTCTGACCATGGGTGTTGGGAACAGAACCGGGATCTTCTGCAAGAGCAGCAAGTGCTCTTAAGAGCTGAGCCATCTTTCTAGCCCTTCTACAGTTCATTCTTAAAGATTATGTTAACACATAGGTATAAAATGAGTGCGAATTCTGAGTCAGCTAAGTGATAGTACATGAGATACATACTTTCTTTTCCTAATTATTTTGGTTTATGAATCATTATCATTTCATTAATGCTTTTGTCAAAACCTAAAAGTAAGGATACTAGGAGAGAAGATAATATGGTCACAAAAGATGTATTCTTTGTGAGGGGGCAGGGGGATGGGGGTGACACTGGGGATTGATCTATGGCCTCACACATGCTGGGCAAGCATGGTATCACAGAGATACATATATACAAATCTTTGCTACTGAAAAGGATAAAGTTTGAATATCACATTCTAAACACTAGTAAGTGCCTATGACTTGAAGAAAATAGCAAAGGATTGTTCTCCTAGATTCTAACAGCTATGTGATAATAGAGAGGAGGTTCTCAACTTTTGAGGGGTTATACTCCAAAGAATTTAAGTATACACTTCCTGTTTCATTGTTCTCTTTAAAGCCTTTGTGAAAGTGGTTTCCTGGTGCTTATACTGTAAACCCTCCTTGCTAATACACTTGCTCTCTACTAGCCCTTGTTCCTGGGGTATTTAGGCTAATGGAAAAACATACATTATGCAAAAATACAACTTATTGCCATGTCAAAAAAGGTTTGAAATCTTTGCAAGCACATAAACAGGACGTTAATTATTACTAAAGAAGTTTCACTAAGGAGTTGTCATTTGAGCTGAACCGTCATGGATGAGGTAGTTGAAGTGGTGGCATCAAAGCAGCCTTAATAGAAAGAAATCATATTTTCTGAGTATTCTGGTTGTGTTTTAGGTACCAATTTGTGCTCTACTTTCTAGTTGTTTATACTTACCTTTTTGTATATTACAACCCCATAGAAGACTAAATTATTTCTCAGGCTAGAGATACATACTTGTTCTGTGTCCTCTGCACATAAACCACTCATTAAAATGTTTATTAAGTGCTATGGAACCTGAGTATTTTCCTCAATTGCATAGGTACTACTGTAGCAGTTTTATTTCTGTCCCAATTATACTTTTTCAAATATTATTTTTTTCATTTTATGTGTATGAGTGTTGCCTGCATGTATGTGAGTGCTTTTATGTCATGCAGTGCTGCGGTGGTCAGAAGAGGGCTTCGGATTCCCCTGGAACTGGAGTTAAGGATGGTTCATAGCCACCATGTGGGTGCTGGGAATGGAACCCGGGTCCTCTGCAAAAGCAGTCAGTGCTCTGAACCATTGAGCCATCTCTCCAGCCCCCAATTATACTTCTATTTCATATTTTTTTGAATTAAATTTTTTAGTCAACATACAAAATAATGGGTTTCATTATGACGTTTTCTTATGTATATATGCTTATACCTTACTCATATTCTGTCTTCCATGCCCCTCACAAATTGGTCCCATTCCTCCCCCAATAGCTTCCTTCTGCTTGCCTGTCATATGTACAACATGAAGTACGTTTTAAAATCTAGATTCCGCATGTGAGATAAAATGTATACATTTTATCCCCCTCATTAACCTTCTCTCATCCCCCTCTCATTATACCCTTCCTCTTCCCTTATAGTTACCCTTCTGCTTTCATTTCCTATGTATGTGTGTATAGATTAAAATCTAGAATCTGCATGAGAAAATATGCAGATTTTTTTCTTTCCCTTATTACCCTCTTGTTACCCCTCTTCCCACTTGTAATTTATATTCTATATTCATATCAGATAGATGCACACACAGGTGTTCATTCATTATAGGTGAATGAAACTTCACTGTGTATATATCTCACATTCTCTCTATTCACTACTCTGTTGATTGGCATCTAGGCATGTTTCATATCTTTGCTATTATGAATAATGCAGTAATAGACATGGATATGGTAAATAGTAAGCAACTTTTATTTTTGGTTAATGAAAACTGGTTACTTTTGATTGGTCTTGTACTGATCTTCACCAAATAATATTTACATACCCCAGAGAGCTTTATTTTACAGACTCTGGCTGTAGTCTTTCACTATTATATGAAAGCCTAAAACTTTGAGTCATTAATTTAAATCATATACTTTGACAGAGGTGGTCTAGAACATCATAGTCCTTATTTGGAAGGACTAATTTTGTGTTTGATTATCCTCTCTTGATTGTTTTCCAGGGGATGTATGTATTTTTGCATGCAGTGAAAGGAACACCTTTTGAAACTCCGGACCAGGGTAAAGCAAGGCTCCTAACTCATTGGGAACAGCTGGACTATGGAGTACAGTTTACATCTTCACGGAAGTTTTTCACAATTTCTCCAATAATTCTGTAAGTGGTAGAAATATTTAGGTATAAAGAAAGTTGGATAAAAGGAAAGTTCATTAATCAGATTAAATTGAATGTTAAACAGAATATTTTGTTAAAAACTTTTATCAGTAAGTTGTTAACATGAGTAGTAAGGTATAAGCAAAATTTCTAACAAGTTGATAACAAACCAGTCTAGACACTCTTGAATATACAGATCAAGTATGTTAGTATCTGTCTTCATTTTCTTATAAGTATAAATGTGTAATTATATTGCATATCAGATTATTCACCCTAAATAATGATTTAGATGATAAGAATTTTATTGGCTACCCTTCCCTATTCAGGTAGCCCAGTTCAAGCTCCTTGAGAAAAGAGTGTGGTTTAGGAAAAAGAGAGGTCAGGTCTTCTGTGTGAATATAGACCTGGGTTGAATCTTGTATCATCCTGTCTTCTTGATTTGCTTGTACATAAAATTTAACTAGGGCTAGGGATGTAGTTCAGTTGGTAGAGTGCTTTCTTAGCATGCACAAGGCCCTGGGTGTGGTCACCAGCCCCTTCAAAACCAGGCATAGTAGCTGAATCAGGAAGTTCAAGAACTTAGACACATAGCTAATTCAAGGCCAGCCTGGTTCTGGGTTATAGGGGATCCTTTCTCACCCAAACATTCTAATCTAAACACACTATTATTAGTTTTCATTAAAAGATGGAAAAATAGGTGGCTGCAGAATAAGAAGCCATATCAAGATTTATTATTTCCAACCTATCAAATTATAGATTAAACCCATACCAGCAATGGCAAGTCTCACTGGATTACTAAATGTAATTGATAATGCTGTTTGTTCAGTGATGTGGTATAAAAATAGTCTTCAAGCACGTGAAAGCAAAAAGAAAATTCACAATAAAAATTGAGAAATGTGGTTTAAGTGGAGGATTGTAGAATTTCTTAATGTAGAAGGTTCTAAAAATTATTTTATTTGTGGTTTCTAACATGTTCTTTGTGCAGGTAGCTATTCTTTTCTAACCATACTACACAAGATGTCTAGATGTCTAGATATGGTGGCTTACACTTTTAAACCGAGCTCGATGGAGGCAGAGGCAGACAGGTCTCTGATAGTTCCCAGCTAGCTAGGGCTACATAGTAAGACCCTGTCTCAAAATAACAACAAAAAGATGCCTCCTTTTATGAAACACTAATGACAAAGTTAAAGACACTTCTCTATGTCCTTTTATATGCTATGCACTTATAGCAAAACAGCTGGGATTTTACAAGTATGTCTTTCAAGTTTCCAGTTAGACTGGTTATAGACCTGCTCAGCTGTAGCATGGAAATGGTAACATCAGAAGGGTGATCGAGTCTTTCTTTCTTTCTATGATGCTGAATTGTACTAATGTACTAAAACTCTTATTTTTCAAAGCTGTGCCCTACTGGTTCTTGACCTTTTGGTGAGTCACAAAGGCCCTTGAGAATATGACAGGTGTTTAAATCCATATTTCTCTTCAGAAGTTCACTTAAACTACAAAACTTATCTGAAATTTCTTAGAGCATGTGAAACTTACTTTGAAAGCCTTCTGTTGCTAAGTAGCAATATTCTCTTAAATGCATTGAATATAATTGCAGAAATGTAAAATGTTTATCTGAAATTTTTAAAACCTGAGGTTAAGAAAAAAGTTTCATTTTATTTTATACTCAAAAATGATTTTGCTGTTAGGCATTTGTGTCTAGTGGTCTTTTTTCTAAATTTTTTTTTCAATTTTATTTTGGGATGCTATCTGTATTCTAATTTTTTATCTCTACAGATATTTTCTGGCAAGTTTCTATACGAAGTATGATCCAACTCACTTCATCTTAAACACAGCTTCTCTCCTGAGTGTACTTATTCCCAAAATGCCACAACTACATGGTGTTCGGATCTTTGGAATTAATAAGTATTGAAATGTTTTTACAACTGAACAAAACTGTTACAGCTACTGTTTCCTCTAAGGAAGGAGTAGTGAACTGCACTGTTTCTGTGATAATGTGAAATAAGGAGTATTTACATTGAAGGACCAATTAATTACCAGTTCTTCATAGGCTGTCTTGAAGTGCAGAATTCTAAACAATGCCTCTGTTTAATGTGTTTGGTATGTTTCTGAGAGAGGCTTTATAGGTAGACTGGGCAGGCCCAGCTTATAAGTTAATGGCAATACAACAAGGGTACAGTAGATAAATCCAAGGAAACGAGAGATTTGTAAGAGACTAGGACCAGTTTATAGTGAATGGGCATTATGTTAGGGAAAGAAGATTCCAATCATTCAGTCATAGTCCATTTAAACAGAATGACATGTAAACCAAAATCATCTGTCTACAAGTGTTTATTGTCATACACATTCCACTTATTTTATATGACATACAAGTCCCTTCCTACTTTATATATGTATGGACCTTTTTGGTTTTGCTGGCTTAGTATTGTATGTTGATAAATGAGGTCATTTTTCCATTTATGACATGACAGAGTTCATGAAGGTCCACCTTCATGCCTGGTCGGGGATAGAAGATAGCCAAGTGTCTTATAGTCAAGTCTCTGAGTCAACATTGTAATTTTGGAACAAAGTGGGTTTTACTGCTTTTCCAGAAACAAGGCTGCTAAACCAATTACAAGAATAATTTATTTCAAGTAGTTCAAGTATAGCATAGTTTAAAGGTAACTATTTATTTGGTTGTACAAGTTAGTAAAGTCTGACATTCTTCAGAAAAGGAAATACAAAATAGAGCCAGCTGTTGTCTGGGAGAACTGCTTCTCTAGGGGTAGAAGTAAAGTAATGGAGATAACATTGTCTTTTCTGTCTTCCTGCTCTTAATACTCAGCTCTCCCATTAATGTTTCCTTTAAATCTGTGGGTCTTAGTGTATGTAGATAACCCCAAATGATAACTATATCCACAGCAACAACTATGGTGAATTCTTGTGACTTAGGGAAGCTGTCTATAGTTGCCAGCATTAATTGCAAGAAATTACTACTACTTTGAGAAATAAATACATTTTTTTAAAGGTATATCTGATAAAGATGAAAAACTCAGTAGCAAAATTAAAGAGTTGTGGAACAACTTAAAAATCAATTTGTATCAAACTGACTTAGGGGTAGTGATCATTGTTTCATATTTCAATAGTACTGAATTTAGAAGTCAGTTGTATGATACTGCCTTTGTACGTTTGTCTTTTTCTGTGTATTTTTTAAAAACTGGTAATCTACACTTTAATAAAACATTTTCCTTGGTGTAAGATTTTTTTTAATATTTTACTCATTGTTTTTATTTCATGTATATAAATGTATTGCTTGCGTGTATATAAGTGCACCCATGCTGTGCAATGCCCACAGAGGTCAGAAGAGGATGTTAGATTCCCCTGGAACTAGAGTTAATGATAGTTGTTAGCCACCATGTGGGTGCTGGGATTGAACCTAGGTCCTCTGCAAGAACTGCCAGTGCTGAGCCATCTCTCTAGCCTGTAAGATTATTTTTAAAGCTTTCCATTTCAGTCATCAAAACAACACTTGACTCTCTTCAAATTTATTTTTAAGCAACTAAATTTGTAAAATTAAAATATTCCTTTAACTTCATTTTTAACTATTATTTTTTAAAAACTTTATGTGTATTGTCTACATGTATGTAGGTGCACCCATATCCTGCAATGCCCACAGAGGCCAGAAGAAGGCATTGGATCCCCTGGAACTAGAGTTAGGATGACTGTTAGCTGTCATATGGGTGCTGGGAATAGAGCCTGGGTCCCATGTAGGAGCAGCCAGTGCACTTAACAGTTGAGTCCTCTCTCCAGCCCCTTAACTTCATTTTTAAAAGTTACGTTTAAGAAAAAAAATAGAAAAATTTTTGCCCTATTTTCTGTGCTTTTCAATTCTTTAAAAATACTCAATTGATACATAAGCCCTGCTGTATTAAATTATTTTAGTTATACAGAGTTTGTAAACAAGAAAAACATGTTCTTTGGAGGTGCTTACAGTCTAGATTCTTCATTGAAGTGATCACTGCCATGGGGTGAGGAGGAGCGGCATCGGCATTAAACAGGTGACAGGCCTGCCTCAGAACAGTTCCATCTAAGGTAACATTTGAATGTAGACACAATAGATGAGAAGTGAGCAGTACAACAATCTGGAAAACGAGGAATGCCAGGAAGAATAGCAACAAATATTAAAGTTCTCAAACATCCATGGACATGTTTAAGGAAGAACTAGAAAGCTGCTGGGACTAGGAAAAAATAAGAGAAGACTTAGCAGGTGACATCCAAGTAGTATAAAGGTCAGATTACAAGTTTTAAGATCAAGGTAAAATGACAGAGTTACACAGATTTAAATGATTAATTGTACTTGGAGGTCACTAAAGTTGAAAATGAACTGAAAGACTAGAATGTGTGAGAACAGCTGGAAACTACCACAGCTAAGTGATAGCTCAGACTAAGGAAGCAGCAGGTCAGAAGTGGTCAGCTTCGCAGCATACTTTGAAAGTACAGCTTGTATAAGGCACTGGTGAATGCTGGATAGCAAAAGGGAATGAAGTGTTTTGGTCTGAGCCTCTAGGTGAATGGTTTTATTAAACCTAAAAATGCCAGTTCCACAAATTTATACTTTAAAAAAAAGCAAAAAAAACCTGTCAAAACACAAACACAAAACCTAACCATCTAGGTCAGGAGACATGCAACTTGTAAGTAGGCATGAGCCATTAATTTCAGCCATTAATTTATGAATGGACCACTTTTTAAGAAAGATTACATATTTTATATTTGTGTGTACATGTGATGTCTATGTGGGGGTTGGTACATGAGTACAGTATCCATGGAGACCAGAAGAAGCTGTTGGATCCCCTAGAGCTGGGGTTCTAGGCAGCTGAGAGGTACCTGCTGTGGGTGCTGGCAACCAAACTCAGATTCTCTGCAATAGCAATAAGCACTCTTAACCGCTGAACCATCTCTCCAGCCCATCAGTGGATCTTAAATGCAGTAATGTTTAGCATGGAGTACTAATGATTTTCTGTTTCCTTCATTTCAGTTTTGACTACTGTGAATTCGTCCAAGTTGACTTCTGTGTCTTTTAATGTGCCCCATTCTTTTTTGATTAGTTTTGTTTGTTTGTTTGTGTTTGATGTTCTTTGTCCACTAAACTAGATTCTAAAGAGGCATAACAATAGTTATTTAATAGTGTGTATGAATTAGCTTTATAGGGCTAAGAGTTGAAAAAGTCCTTAGAGACCTTGTAATTAAACTCCTCCATTCAGTTCTAACACACATAGAGGATGGTTTACGGCTTACTGGACAGCATAATGCATTTTGCAGTGAAATTTATAATTTGTATTGCATTGAGTCAAAAATCTAATCTTTATTCCACATAATTATTCAGCTAAAGATAATTGTAAACTGCTAACAACAGCCTTGAATAAGCATTACTATAGCTGTTAACATTTTCCATAAAATGCTGTTTCACATTTCTCCCGCTCCCTGGTGATTGTGCTCTAAGTTCTTTGTCTTTTATTGTCTAAAACTCAAGCTAAATACAAGAGGAGGTGAGATGTTCAGATGCAGTCTCTTACCACTCCAGCTATTTTGATAGCCACATCACTAATAGCTTTGTGGTCACTAAAACTTCACATTTTCCACATGTCCTGTTAAGTGGTGGTTTCCCCTCATATACTTAACTAAATGGATTTATTAAGCCAAAAGCTAAGAGGTTTAATGTTTTTGTGGAATCATAGTATTAGCTTATTGATTCATCTTGTCTGCTAAGCCAAGTCTTGAGTATTATGAAATATATTTATTACGTCTTCTACATGAAAACATATCCCCAGTAAATATGACCGGCAAATTCCCTCATTCTGTTCATAATGAAAACATGTAGTATAGACCAACAGGCTAGAAAACAATTTGCAAAACTGTCTTGGAATAGTATGTGTTGGATGAAATTCCGAACAGGTCCAGTACTGGGAAGACAGGCTTAAGGCTTACATAAAGTACTTTAGAGGTAAATTGGGAGGTGCTGCTCAGGGACAGGAAAACAGGACAATGGCAGGGATGACCTGTCTTCAGTTTTCCTGGTTAAAAAAACATAAAGATCTGTTGTAGATTTTTGTTCTGTGTCTAAATTTTAGGTTTAATAAAAAATGATTCAGTGAGTAGTTTTGCATGTATTTAAATTTTTCACTTCACTACAAATGAATGTATAAGGACTATAAAGATCAAAACACTGAAAATCTTGGGTATAAACACACTGCTTCAGTTGTGTTAAGTAATGTTTTAATCTCATAAGTGGGTGCAGGGCTTACAGTTTTTATTATTATTTTTTCATAACCTAAAATACTTACAAAGGCCTTAGTAAAAGTAAATTTGAGCTAGGTGTAGTGATAACATGCCTGTAATCATAGAATTTGCAAGATGGAGACTATTCGGGTCTATACAGGGAATTCCAGGTCAGCCAGGTCTATATAGTGAGACCCTTTCTCAAAGAATAGAAAAATTGGATTTTTGTGTAATTTCTTCCATATCATGACTTACTATCTTGCCCTTAATAAACAATTCAATGGCTCAAATATAGTTAAGGGTGTGGGGGGGTGGTTCATTTTAAGAGAAGATCTCATTCTGTAGCCCAGGTTAGCCTTGAACTTTGGATTCTCCTGCTTCAATCTCTGAGTGCTTAGATAACAAGTATGTACCACCGTGCCCAGCTAAGTTTTGTATAATTTTAAATTTGGCATATAAGCCAAGTTTATCACTGTATCCTTCCATTCTGCAGAAGTACTTCTTATAAAACTCTTGAATATAGCCAGGCGTGGTGGTGCACACCTTTAATCCTAGCACTCAGGAGGCAGAGGCAGGCAGATCTCTGTGAGTTCAAGGCCAGCCTGGTCTACATAGTGAGTTCCAGGACAGCTGGGGCTACAGGGAGACCCTATCTCCAAAAAGACAAAAAAAAAAAATTGAATATAATTACAACGTAAGATAAATCATTAATATTCTAAAATTAGTATGAAAGAAAAATTTCATTTTTCCACTTAAGCAATTATGAATATTTATTGACAATCTTACTTTGTAGAACACCCAAACTTTTTAAGTTATTTCATATTTAAATTAGCCATATTATAGATAATTTCACAGGCTGTAGACTGAAAACTCAGTGGTCTCACAGATTGGAGAGATAGATCGGTGGTTAAGAGCACTGCTGTAGCAGAGGACATGCGTTCAATACCCAGCACCCACATGGGTGGCTAAGAACTGTACTTAGTTCCAGGGGAATCTGACACCCTCTTCTGACCTCCAGGGCATTGCCAACATGGGTGCACTTCTAACCTCCACAGCATTGCACTCACATACATGCAAGCAATACACTCATTCACATAAAATTAAAATATTTTTAAAAATTAAAATCAAGTGACCCAAAACAATTCTGCTTCATTGTATGGTATGGATCTGACATGTTCCTCCAAGGGCCAGTGCTGAAGGCTTGGCTGTCACTTGCTGGCATTATGAGATGGAGCTTATCTGGAGGAAGTAGGTTGCTGGGGTCATATATCTTTTCCCTGGATCCATCCTTTTTGGATTCCTGGCTATCATGAGGTGTCCTCCCCTGCATGTTCCCAAATGGTTCTCTACCTGATCATAGCCCTAAAAGTAATGGAGCCAGCCTATCATGAACTGAAATCTCTGAAATAGTAACCCAAAATAACCCTCCTTTTATGTTGTTATCACAATGATGAAAAGCTTACTAACAAGGTGCAAACCCAAAATTGAAAGCAGGAAGGAAATGATTTCCACTTCATAAGAACACAAAGTAGAATAGTAGTTGTCAAGAGCTGGAGTGTGGCTGCCTAGAGTGGAGTGTTGGTGTATTTAGTTTGAGAAAAAAGAAAATTCTGGAGGTCAGTAGTAGTGATGACTACAGAACACTGGGAGTGTACTTAATGGCTTTTAGTTGTACACATAAAAAGTTAAGATGGTAATCTTTGTTATATATCTTTTACCATAAAAAGATAACCTGAAGGTTAATTTATAAATTAAGCATATCTCAGCAAACAAAATGTGAGAAAAAAAAAGATCTTCCAAAGATAAGACCAAACTGACAGTATTACCACTAATAGAAGGATGTGTCACATCAAAGAAGATATTGGTTAGTAAAGCAGATTGAAAAGAAGAAAGCCAAACAGCCATAGTATATTTCCAGCAGAATTCAGTGCATGAAGAATGTAAGACAGGTACATGACTCAAGTAGAAAGTAATGAACCAGTCTTGAGATATTAGCCATGAAAAACACTAAACTTGTTTCTACTGCTTTTATCCTCTGATTATATTTTGGATTTGGCTTTCATTGTAATTTATTCAACACAGAGATAACCAGCAGACTCAACTATCCTAGCTCCAGCACCATTACATTTCTCATAAATTAATATATTAGTACTGATAGTTTTTAAACAGTAGTTCCTTAGTAATTTGTGATATGTGAGTCAATAACCCAGAGTGCAGTCACTTCCAAACCAATGCCAGGTCTGTGAAATAATCAGATATTGAAATGAAATAATATGCTCATTCTGTCAGGCTATGGATACATCTCTGGCAAGCCACTCAGCCTTCTTGGGCTTTCTCTTTTTAATGTGTGCTTTCCATTTCCATAAATTGCATTACCTATCACTTGTCTCCTGCCAGTAGATTTTGTGAACCTTGAGATGGGGGGCAGATTTTAAGGTTTTAGCTGTAACCAATAACCTTCCTAACACAAAGAAAAGTCCTGATAAATAAGTGATAAAAAGCCAGACAAGCACAGGTGTGTTAGTAGTCCTAACTATGGAGGCTGAAGGGGATTGCTTAAGCCAGAGAGTTCACGGCCAGCCTAGAAAATAAACCAAGAACCTGAATCATGTAGCTATGTGTAATATTACATAAGTATGCACATGCACACACACATACCCATCTTAGTTGGACACTTAAGGAATGAATATTGCAAAGTAAGATTCTTGTTATATGCCAATGAAGGTTACAAATGAATTTGTCTTCTGGCATTTAAGGAAACAGGCTCCAGGGTCAACATGACCCTCGCATAATGCTAGTCTGCAAAATCATCCAAATTCTGTCGCTGTAAAATAATTGATAGAATATGTGAATTGCAGAAGCATCACAAGCCTCATTAGGGAAAGTCATAAATCCCTTAAAGTGGCTAACTGGCCCTAAATTGGCAGCCTGGCCTTGCTCAAGCCTTATCAACTGATCACTCCCTGGACTGAGAGAGACTGTTAATGGAGCCCACCTGCCTCTTTGAGTGCTATAGATAACTCATCTGCATGCCTGAGAGAATAATCTTGGGAGAAGAGACCCTCAAAGACACTAGACCCTGGAATGGAGTTAACTTTTGGAGCTGTGTGCAGCAGAGTTTCTCTATAAATCCAGACTGCTCCCCGCTTTTGAGCCAGACACTCATTCCATGCTAAAGAGCGATAGAGGAACATATTTCTTGCCTGTTGCAGGTCTGGCTATGACTCCTATTGCTAAACTTCAAACTCCTTCCCTTTTCTGTTCTCCTAAATCTGACAGTGATGACAGTATAGTATCTCATGAATGTTGTGAGGATGAAAAAATCTGGCACATTAGTGGCACTTTGTTGTTAGACATCAATGAAATTTTTGAAAGACAAGTCTCAAGTTTAAAAAAAAGTATTGTAATTATGCACTTAATTTTTTTGTTATCTACTATACTACTCTGGCAGGATTTGCTTACCCCTTTTTGATCTAGAAGTATATGCCAGCCCTTTCCAACCCAGCACTGTAAAGTCATTACAGTGCTATTCAAACTTACTAACAAGTTCACAAAGCAAGCCAAAAACCAAAACGAGCTATAAGAATGAGTAAGTACTATGCTGGAGGTTGAATATATAGTAAACTGGGACAGAAGTTATTTGAAAAATATTGACCACTCATTTATTTACTGACTTATTTTGAGATGAAAGAAGAGCCAGTCACAGATGCTTTACTTGCAATGAAGTAGGTGTACTGGTTTAGATTGTCTGACCAGAAGCACTTCCGTTCTTTGGGACGCCTGTGCTATTCTTGAAGGTGTGCCTGATTTCTGATGAAAATGTTCTTCTGGTGAAAGTATAAGGTTCCCCAGGCTAGTACCTTTAAATTTAGTGACATTCTCCCTAAAATGGAATGACAGTCCACCCTAAACGCTTTCTCACGGTGACAACCAAAATCCAGCCAAAGGCAAACCTTTCTTTAAAATGTAGCTTAGTGTGGACAAGCCGTGCAGTCAGACGAACCTGAATTTGGACTCTTGGTAAGCACCATTGTGACCTTGAAAAAGTCTTTTTACCTACAGTCTGGGAGAAATGCTGTCCTGAGCTAAGTCGGCGCTTAAGCGTTTCTCTACTAAGGGTGCAAGCTGACGGACTGTGGCAAGGCACGATGACATCACTTCCAGGCGCCGGAGACCAGCGCCGGCTACTAAGTTCCCGAGGAAGGTGGGTGAAAATTGCTCACCTCTCGCTGCACGGAGGCTTTCGCGCACCTGGAAACGCGAGTGCTGCTGAAGCCCCTCCCCGCTTGCCTCCCACCTACGTGGGCGCTGCCCATCAGCTGGTTCCCGCCAGCGTTCTGGCCGTGAGAGGGAAGTGCTCACGACCTTTTGCCCGAGTTATGGCATTTGTACTTCTGGCGCGTTGGGCTGGGCTGCCGGACACGAGTCGTTCAAATAGGTTGCTATCTCCAGTCCCTGGTGTCCGCATCCTCTATTCAGATAATTGCTGTTTGGGGTCCCCTTTTTATCTGTCCGGGTGGCAGGGAAAGGATATGTTTTTGCAGTGCGGAAATGCTAGCGTGTTCAGTGAAGGATCGCTGTCATGTTGGGGTGCAAGGATTTGGGAAGAAACTTGGGAAGACATACCTTGATGGAGATTTAATTCCAAAGATAAAGGATGAAGAGTTTGGTTGCATTCATTTTTTTGTCGAGATGGTTTTCTTTTAGAGTGAGCTTTATGAGAAGATTGTTGCTTCTAAACTACAAAATCAAATCTTGGTTGGAGTGCGTGTATTTTAATAAACTCTTTGTGAACCAACTCCTTTACATTCTATTTTGAAAACAAACATTCCCAGAAAATGAGAGGCATTTATCTTTAATCGTTCTATTTGCCTTTTTTTAAAAAATAACCCTTTCAAAGGACCATTCATTTTAATATTGTGCTATGTTAGTTGTTAAAGTACAGATTGACCATCATCCAAAATGCTTGAGACCAGAACTGTTCCAAAATTTTTCTTTTAATTTTTTTTTTCTTTGCTTTGGAATACGTCATATACACGGATGAGGCCCAGGGCTAAGCATGAAATTCCTGTCTGTCTGATTTTCATTTGCATCTACCATAGCCAAAGTTATTTTATATAATGTTTTCATTGCCCCTGTGTTTCCACTAAGAAGTTAGATTCTCTGAGTGTTTTAGATTTTCAACTTGTAATACTAAAATTTTTTTATCTGATTTTCCCATTTTCCTCTTGCAAAACCTAATCTTACTTATATGCAAAGATTTCTTGAGTCTTTACAAGATTTTGATAACACTTAAAAATTCTTTATAATTCAGTAAGACAATGTTTTAAAAATAAAACAAGTGTTTTAATTGAATGGATTAATCTCAAATGTTAGTCTCAAATAACAAGTGGTTTTTATAATTCTTTTCCAGGAATTCTCTGTAGAGTAGTGAAAATGCTAGTATTAAGTAAGACAGCAAGAATTTTTTCCAAACCACGGAAAAGGGAAGTTCGTGGATTTTTAAGAAGCATTAATTTTCGTCCTGGAACATTGTTTCTTCATAAACTAGTACTGGGAATTGAAACCAGCTGTGATGATACAGCAGCTGCTGTGGTGGATGACACTGGAAATGTGTTGGGAGAAGCAATACATTCCCAAACCGAAGTTCATTTAAAGTAAGTGGACATTATTTTAGTTATTCCTTGATTTTTTTTGAAAAAGCAAAATGAAACCATTGTTTTGTATTTATCATGCATAAGAATTAAATTTTAGGAGCTAAGTTCTTTTTTTTTCCCCCTTTGGTCTTTTTGAGGCAAGGTCTCCCTGTAGCCCCAGCTGGCCTGGCACTCACTAGGTAGACTAGGCTGGCCTGGATCTCACAGAAATCTACCTGCCTCTGCCTTCCGAGTACTGGGACTAAAGGTATATGTCACCATACCTTGTGGAATAAGTTCTTATTCCGTTGTGTAAAAGCCTTTAAGAACCGCTATAGAAATTGTCACATATTTCATCCTGGCTCTTAAAGCTCCCCACAGAAGGTTCCAACTTTTGCCAGTCCTGATGAAGCTCATTTCCAACTCTAATATTTATCAATGATTTTTCTCTCAGTAATGGCTTAAAAAATGTTTTTTTCCCACATATATGTTTCATGGTCTCAACTGAAGTTCTAGGAAAGCATGGCCTGACCCCTAGCCTATGTTAATCACAAAATAAATAAATAAACCCTATTCACTTTTACACAGTTTGTGTTAGTAAGTTCTTAATACACTGCGGTATCAAAGCTTAGAAATTTTGTAAGCCCAACTGCTTTCAGAGGTCTACGAGATGGGTTACTTAAATAAAAGTTGGCTATAAAGTGCAAAATATCTGGAAGAATCACTACCTCAGCGTTAGCCACCAGTTGACACTCAAGAACCTAGGACTTAAGTCATTTAGAACATCAGAATTTTCAAATGAAAATGAAAACCCATTTTGTAATATAGTCACATTAGTAGCTCATTCAAAATACATTAAATATTTCTGTAAGTCATTAATTTCCATCATTTGAAAAATCTAAAGTTCTGGCATTTTGGCACCATGGATACTTAGTATTGTCTCAGTAATGTTAGGCAAATTCTTTTTTTTTTTAAATTTTTTTTCAGTTTATTATTTATTTAATAACCACATACTTAGAAGAAGCATTTCATTACAACAGCATTGATATACTCAATTTTCTGAGCTAAGATACATCTTTTTCAAAATTAGCTGTAAATTTTTAGTTTTACAGTTGAATTGTTACATCATACAATATTTTACTCAGTATAAACCCTATAAGACATAAAATTAAATGAGGTTTTAACCTTTAAAAAAGATCTCCATTTCATTATTAAAATACATAGTTTCATACAGAAAAATTCATTTTCAATGCAATTGACATTAAGATGTTTGCACATGCATTTCTAATCTCTATATATCTGATTATTACTAGTGACAGTCGATTAATTTCTGAGCTCCTTGGCATCTGAGCATGAATATAAAGTCATCAGGTAGATTTCAATGGTAATGTTTTTCACATCTACTAATTTTTTAAATTATTTATTTCATAACCAAATGATTAGAAGAGGCATTCTGATTCTTTTTTGTGTCAATAAACAATATCTGCCTTAATGGATTATAAATAATTTATGTGAAGAGATAGAGCCTCAAGCAGTGCACTGTGTGAAAGGGACCATGGTGGGTGTAAGTAAGGCCGATAGAGTACAAGGAGGTCTGTACCTTCAAGAATCTTAGCCTATTTGGAACATGATACACAAAGAGCTACAAAGAGAGCTAGTGGTATAAGGCAGCATAAAGTTAATTCAAACAAGTGTGATAAACAGCGATTACCATGCCATAGACCTTCCCAGTTTTTTTTTTTTTCTGAATGCACTGAAGTCTCAAATATGAAAATGTTAGCTTCACTGAAACACTCATCCTGGGCACATCATCTAAATTAGGTTACTCCCACTCTGCTCATTCTATAGCATTGTGCCCTGCATATTTTCTTTGTAATTCCTTTTACAATTTATACAGTTGTTTGCTTATTCATAATCTTTCCCCCAATAGACTCTTAAGATCCCTGGCGATGAGGTCTATATATGTATTAACCGCTACACCTAATGCCCAGTGCAATGTCTGACTCATCACAGGTCCTCAGTGGAGATGGGAAAAATACTTTAGCCTGAGTGAACATTGCCAGCAAAGGCAAAAAGGTGAAAAAGTACTGAACATTCAATTTAGCCAGAGCGTAGGTCACTGGAGAAGAATGCTAGGCTAGTATTTTTCAGTGGTACCACAGAACTCAGCTTAGCATTAATTGAAGGTCTGCCATTGTTAGGCAATACCTGGGTTACTGTGACTCCAAATATGAATATGACATATGATCTTTGCCTCTGTGTAGTCCACGATATCAAATGGGCATGTTACCAGTGATTAGGTCCAGGCTAAGGGTTTGCAGGTTCTTGAACTCTTATCCAAACACTGAAAATAAGGGCTCACACAGATTTGCAAAAGAAGCAAAATAACTTCATTTGCAGCAAAGCGATAGTGTAGGTTATAGAGGGAACACTCTCAAGGTTGACAGCATGCTACATGATTGAGATTACTCAAAGGCCCTGATTTTTGTTCAGGGATTCCTTTAATGGGGTTCAAGAGAGGTTTGAAGGATTGCTTACTAAGTGTGCTGGGTAGCTTTAATGTCAACTTGACACACCTGAATTGAGGAAGCCTTAGTTGGGGAATTCCCTCCATTGAATTGGTCTGTGGCTATGTCTGTGGGGTGTTTTCTTGATTGTTAAGAGATGTGGGAGGGCCCAGTCCACTGTGGGCAGTGCTACCCCTGGGCAGGTGGTCCTGTGTTGTATAAGAAAATAGACTGAGCACAGGCCAGGGGAGCAAGGCAGTAAGCACTCCATGACCTGTGCTCCAGCTCCTGAGTCCAGATTCCTGCCCTGAGTCCCTACCTTGGCCTCCCTGATGAACTGTAACCCGAGACTTGTAAGCTAAATAAACCCTTTCATCCCCAAGTTGGTATTGGTCAGAGTGTTTTGTCATGGCAGTTGAAGGCAAACTAGGACACTAAGGGACATATTTGAGGTGGTACTCTGTGTTGATTGATAGATGATTAGGTCATATATTCATTTTCCTACTGTGCATGTCCCTTCTCATAATGCATCTGATTTTAATTATGCGTGATATTATGTACAGCCAGTATGATGTTAAATAGGGGGTTCTTCTTGGAATGTTAACTAGAGGACACAGTTTTACCTTCGTGTGCATGTGCCCAAAACCTGTTTGGGCCAGATTGGCCCTTCTATTCATACCAAGATACTTTGAGAATAAACTTGAATAGAAACTGTTTAAATTTGATTTATTACTAGGGTCAGGGAAACATATTATTGTTCAGAGATGGGAGTATTTGTAGCCCAAGGCAGATGGGAGGGCCAAAGAAGTCTTGACATTGCCAGGTGTGCTATTTGGAGACAGTTGAGTGTGCATAGAACCTGAAGATGAAGGAAGCAGGCAGCCAAGCCCTTTACTACAAGAGGGCATGATGTCCCAGGGTAGTAAACTGTTTCCTATGTTTGTATCCTGCCTCAGGTTAATATGTAAGTTAATATTCTGTCTCAGCACTTAGCACTGAGATCATGCATCTTTCAGTTTTATTATCTATAAAATCTGGATAATAATGATAGTACTGTGTTAACTGTCAATAAATGTGAATTCTTTTAAAGCATTTGGTGCAGCCTTTTACAAGGGCAAAAGGTTCAATACAATCTAGCCATTATGTTGTGGCACTTCTGTTACTATCGTGCAGACAGATAGCAAACAGGTGATTGTAAAACAATGTGGAAAGTATAATAAAGGGTTGCTTGCTAGGGTAGTCCCGTCTTGCAATCCAGAAGCCTGAAGGACATCTTTCACTTCTCTCACTATTCCACATCAAAACCAGTCAGTCATCCAGTCATAGTAAACCTACCTCCCAAATAGGTCTCTCCTTTCTCACCAACTTAGCAATCCTTTATTTTCTCTTTTTGACCCTTGACTTTAGCTTCAAGGCTAAATGACTTCCTTGTCTCTGTATTTCCTTTCTTCCTTAATCTGCAGTCCATATTTTATACAAAGTATAATATGAGAAGGGAGTATGCACTCATTAATTACTTGACAATAAGTTCACAGTCCTAAGTCTATTCATTTCTTGTTCTTAGTGTGTAGCATAGTGTCTGGTAGATAAAATACACAAGAAATGAGTGGGAGGACAGGGACTTGAATTCAAATTCCAAGAACATGAATGTAGGAAAGTACAGTCAATAACAGGAAGTGCTTTCTTGTGTTCTCTGGCATCACGGTTGTGGGATGATTTCCAAGTATCATCAGACATAACTAGAAATTAAGGATCTATCTATTTGGTGGTGGCTGTGGGAGTGTTATATTAAACATTAAATGTGGAGAGGGAAAGAAAGCTAAAAATGAGCCTTGAGGGCCAGCAAAATGGCTCAGTGAGTAAAGGCACCTGCTTCAAGCCTTATGACCTGAGTTTGATCCCTGGAACCCACATGATAGGAGAAAACTGACTCATGCAAGTTGTCTCCTAACCTACACACACACACACACACACACACACACACACACACACACACAACCACACACACACACACACACACACACACACACACACACACACACACACACACACACACACACATAGACACACACACACACACCAGAAATAAAATGTAATTTTAAAAATATATAGTGGGGCTGGAGAGGTGGCTCAGAGGTTAAGAGCACTGGTTGCTCTTCTAGAGGACCAGGGTTTGGTTTCCAGCACCCACATGGTGGCTAACAATCATTGTCACTCCAGTTCCAGGGGATCTGATGTCCTCTTCTGACCTCCATGGACATTGCTTGTGCAGTACTCTTACATACATACATGCAAGCAAAACATTAATACACATAAAGTTTAAAAAAACATTTTCTTAAAGTGTAAAGTATATGCTAAAATAGTAGACATTTTTAAAAAATGAGCCTTGAATATAAATGATTTTGAGGGTCTGCTGCCACTAAAGAGATGAGGACTACAAGATAGGAAGTTTTTAAAAATGTGTTATAATATGGACTTGTTGAAAGGAAATTCTTTTTTTTTTTACTTCTTCCTCAAGACCTGAAATACATACATTATGTAGTACCTAACTATTCTTTGAATATTCTGACAATTTTCATTTCTGTGTAGAGGACCACCTGCATGATTTTGAAGTGTAAAGTATTTAAAGATGCCGTTTTGAGACCAGACTTGACTTTGACAGGCCCCATAAAACTGCATTGCTTCTCAGATTATAAATCACTTACATGCTTCCATAGTTGTCACTAGCAAAGTTCCTTCCTTAGTTTTCAGTGCTAGAGACTAATTGTAGGGCCTGGAGTCTATTAGGTAAATGCTTTACCACTGAGCTACATTCCTAGCCTTCCTTTCTTTTATTCAACATTTAGAATGATCATTTATTGTCCTACATAGACCGCAAGTCTCAGCTGCTCATTGTGATCACTACATTACCAAACTTTATTTTAGGATTGCAAGCTATCTGCTGTCCTGGTGTGACTTCAGGTGCAGTGTGTTTAAAAATGAACTCATCTTTGCAAAACTGTCTTTATGTTTCTCACTGCATTTTTTCTTCCAGTCATCCCTACCAAATATGAGTCTTTTTTTAATGCCTAGGTCCCTCATATTCTTGTATCCAATTAGCTGTTACAGTCTTCAAAGCTTCAGTCACCCAATTTAATATATAGTTATTTTATATAAATAACTCTTGGCAATAATGTCTTCAGAAATATCTCTCTGCAAGGAGATTGATTTTCTCAAAATATAATTTTATCTTTTCCTTCCTTTGCTCATGACTTCTTTTAAGTGCTTCACGAGATTATTTTGTGCACATGTGAAGTCAGTCACTTTATCGCCGTCATCACTTCACATTGAATTCTTATCACAGTGTTGCATTATAAAGCACACAATGTGAACATACATACTAATAAAATGATTAATTTGAAACAATGCTTTCAAATAGAGCATCATTTTTCTTTGTTCTTACAACCTTAATTTTTTAAAAATCTGTTTTCATTTCTTTCAGAGCAGGTGGGATTATTCCTCCAGTAGCTCAACAGCTTCACAAAGAAAATATTCAACGGATAGTAGAAGACGCCCTTTCTGCCAGTAGAATCTCTCCAAGTGAACTCTCAGCAGTTGCAACTACCATCAAACCAGGACTTGCTCTGAGCTTGGGAGTAGGCTTATCATTTAGCCTACAGCTAGTAAACCAGCTTAAAAAGCCATTCATTCCCATTCATCATATGGAGGCTCATGCACTTACTATTAGGCTGACACATAAAGTGGAATTTCCTTTTATAGTCCTTTTGATTTCTGGAGGTCACTGTCTATTGGCATTAGTGCAAGGTGTTTCTGATTTTCTACTTCTTGGGAAGTCTTTGGACATAGCACCAGGTGACATGCTTGACAAGGTAAATATTTAAGAATCAGTTCTCCTTCTGTTATGATGTCTTTCAATTATATAGCACTATACACCCTTCTCATCTAGGTATTTCTGAATGATACCTTATTATAACTGAAAATAATTATATTTAAAAATGTACAAAAAGGCTGGATGTGATAGCAGGATACAGTGCAAATTCCAGGCAAGCAGGGCCTACTTAGTGTGTTTGAGGCAACCCTTGGCTATACAGCAAGGCTTTATCTCAAAAACAATAATAATAATAACTTAAAAGCTTTATTTATTTTTATTTTTTGAGATAGTTTCATTCTGTAACTCAAGCTAGCCTGGAACTTAATATAAACCAGACTGGTCTCAAATTCACAGTAATTCTCCTGACTCAACTTTCCATATTCTGGGGTTATACATGTGAGTCACTATATCTGGCTCAATTTTTTAATAGCCATTCTAATTAAATGGGAAGGATGTTATAGCTATACCTAAAAGCTCAAATAGCTTGTAGCTGCAGCTATATATTTAGTCAAACACTATATGTGGTCATGCTTTAGAAACTGCAGCATGCCCTAAAAATGTAAAATAAGGCACATAAAGGTTAACATGAAATTAAGATGTTCAAAATCCTTTCATTAACTTGAAGAATTGCTGACACCACAAACATTTTCTTTTGTTTTTTGGCATAGAGCCTACTGCCATATGTGTATTTAAAATGTACTTGAACATCTGAAATGACAGGAAGAAAGAATAGGGCAGTTGGCTATTTTCAAAACTCACATTAATTACCTTCAGTTTCAATTTTCACCCCTACTATAAGAGAAAAACTAGACAAAAATGTGGACACTACTCATGAAGTTATTAGAAGGAAAATATTTTTCTGATTTCCTAAAATCAGCCATGGTTCATAACTGTCAAAGTATAAATATGTTACTCATTGGGAGTTTTAAAAGTAGGGGCTGGAGAGATGGCTCAGTGGTTAAGAGCACTGACTGCTCTTGCATAGGACCCGGGTTCGATTCCCAACACCCACATGGTGGCTACAAACCATCCTTAACTTCAGTTCCCGGGGAATCTGAAGCCCTCTCCTGACCTCTGTGGCGTTGCACGACACGGGTGCACTCACATACATGCAGGCAATATACTCATACACATAAAATATTTTAAAAAGTAATTCCTGACTTCATTATCTTTACATACTTTGGTTTCAAAATGTGTAATTTATGGCTCATTAAAAATATATACTTGTTTTCTTCTGATAGGTGGCAAGAAGACTTTCTTTAATCAAACATCCAGAATGCTCCACCATGAGTGGTGGGAGGGCTATTGAACATTTGGCCAAACAAGGAAACAGATGGCTTTTTGATATCAATCCACCCATGCAGAATGCTAAAAATTGTGATTTTTCTTTTACCGGACTTCAGCATATTACTGATAAAATAATAATGCAGAAGGAAAGAGAAGAAGGTATATTTCTAATTAATGAAGTTGGGCTGATAAATGTTCATGGATGGTGCCTAAAAGTACCTACTTATTTCCACAGGTGTTGAGAAGGGGCAGATCCTGTCTTCAGCTGCAGACATTGCTGCTGCAGTACAGCATATCACAGCATGTCACCTTGCAAAAAGAACACATCGTGCTATTCTGTTTTGCAAGCAGAAAAATTTGTTGTCTCAAACTAATGCAGTACTGGTAAGTTTTGTCATCTCATCTAGTAATAGTAGACTTGGCAGCATGGTACTTTTCCTCAAGAATTTATTGACTTTATATATTTAGAGTAAATAGGTCCTTATGGCATATTCTGGACAGTGCAGAGCAATACAGAATAGAAAAAAAGATTTATAGCCATTTTAAATATGCAATAACAGCCTTATGGGCATATCTACAGCCTGTGTAGCAAAAATATCCAAGGCCACATTTTCTCCTTGAACTTTAAATACAGTTAATAATAAACCAAATGCAGTAATTGCTGTTACTGTTCTTAGAAAAGTAGACTTCTACCCCCACTTTTAATGAAATCCTTTTAAACATGCTTAAAAGTCTTCCTATTTAATATATCTTAAATCTTGAAAATTAAAAAGTAGGGAAATGTTTAAATGTTGATAATTTGCAAATGGAATGTTAAATAAATGTTAAAGATAAGGGTTTCTTAAGAGTTGGATATCTCAATGAGAAAGAATATTTAAAAGCAAAAAATGCAGCCTAAAATATTTGTATACTGTGATTAGAATTATATTACAGATACATTTAGGGTGATGGTTAGAAGAAATTTTATAGAAATATTAGCAATGAATATATGCTCATATTAAAATTGTGATTACTAGCTTCAAATTTTTACTATGTAAATGTGTCACTCATTTTGGAACCCAAAATGTAATGGTCTCTTATTGTATAAAGCTGGTTATTTTCCCCATGTTTAGTTAACAGCTTGGTGTATAGCCATATGTGATAGTTGTTGATATTGGTCTTTTTTCTTTCAGGTTGTATCTGGAGGTGTTGCAAGTAACTTGTATATCCGACGAGCCCTAGAAATTGTAGCAAATGCAACACAGTGTACTTTGTTATGTCCTCCTCCAAGACTGTGCACTGACAATGGCATTATGATTGCATGGTAAGCCACAAGATATATGCAGTTTACCTGTAATCTTGTAAGTATTTATAACGTCGTGCTAAATTTTCTTCTTTTAAGTCTTGAGGCTATTGATTTTATTTTATTGATTTTCCCCCCCCTTTAGGAATGGTATTGAAAGATTACGTGCTGGCTTGGGCATTTTACATGATGTAGAAGGCATCCGTTATGAACCAAAGTATGTAGTACCATTTATCATCTTTATAGAAGTTACATTATAAGGGAGAAAGCCTGGAGTATACTCTTATATGTGAAGCTTTCATTGACATTCTGGTGGTATTTGAAGGAAAATTACTGTTTTTCATGAACCTAATTAAGAAGGTTTTTTTTTTTTTTTCTCTCTCTCTTTTTGAGACAGGGCCTCCCTGTAGCTCCAGCTGTCCTGGAACTCACTATGTAGACCAGGCTGGCCTTGAACTCACAGAGATCTGCCTGTCTCTGCCTCCCGAGTACTGAAGAATTTTTATATAGGTTCAAATTGTAAAAGTTTTGACAAGTCATATGTGAGTAAGAAACAAGTCATGGATAAAAGTAATATATTGTCTGAACCACTGAATGTTTAGGGTATCTAACGACTATCTAGTATGTTAGAAAACTTCAGGAAACATGAAAGAGCATTCAGATACAAGACTGAGCTGTGATTGTGTTCTTACAAGAATAACTGGGAAACAACCAGAAGTAGCTGCTTACTGTAAGCCTTATTTCCCTTCTCAAACCAAAGTTCCAATAGGACAATTTTTAAATTTCCTATCAAATTTTGATCCAAGTTAATCCTGTAATAATACAGGATAATTATGTGTCACGATTTGACTATATTTTGAAAACTATTTCTTTGATATTTTATAAAACTTCCCAGCACTGAACAGTTGTGCTACATGCTGCTTGTGAATGAAGAGTTGAGTTTTGGTAGTGTCTGAAAGAATCACTTACGTTACATACAGCCTAATCTCAGATGACATCATCTGATCCATTTGTGCTCTCTTGTGGCAGTTTTGAAGCTGGAGATGATGGCTTCATCCAGGTTGGGATTGGGTCAGAGTCTTAGCTTGACCAGTATCGTGAAAAAGCAGAAATCTGAGGTTACAAGTATTTACTGAGAGTAGGAAAAAATGGGTGAGAGGTTAAGACCTCACTCTCCAGTAGTGGCAAAGGCAAGTTGAAAAGGGAACAGCCAGCTTTTGAGATCTCAGAGAAGTCATAAAAACTGGGGAATTACAAAATATAAATGAGTGTAGGCATCACTGTGGGTGTTAAGGTGTTTTTTAGCACTTTATCTCTCTGATACATTCTAGGTAGGGCATCTTTTGTTATTTTTATGTTTCATCTTAAGGGTTATGTTTTTTGTTTGGTTTGGCTTTTTGTTTGTGGAATCCAGGGCTTTGCACATGCATAAAGAAGCATTCTACCACTGAACTATAGCCCCAACCTTCATTTTAAGTTTTAAGCTTAATAATTTATAGCACCGTAGAACAATAAAACTCTCTTTCAAATACATCTCAAGATTAAGATTTCTGATAATGAAGCAGTCTTCATTATCCTGGTTTGTGTATGTGTAGGAACTGTCACCACATAAGATGATTACATTACTTTACTCTTCTCAGAAATCTTAGCAAATAATGTGCAGAAGTCATGAAGGGTCATGAAGCAAGCATTTGAAGTAATGGGACCTGTCTGGTTTGATGCAGATGTCCTCTTGGAGTAGATATATCCAAAGAAGTTGCAGAGGCTGCCATAAAAGTACCACGATTAAAAATGAAGATTTAGTCTCTAAAGGCATCGCTTCTCAACCTTTTGGCTAAGATCAAGTGTAAAAGTGTCTTAAGGTAGTATTCAGCATTAAACTTATTTTTGTGTGTGTGTCAAAATATATAAATATGTTCATCAGTCATCAAGACTTTATTGTGCATATATGTGTGTGTACATGTTTGTGGAGGGGCACACGTGTGCAGGTACACTTGCGTGACTGTGCATGGAGGCAAGAGGACAGCCTCAGGTGTCATACTCAGGAATGCTCTTGACCTCCTTTGAGACAAGGTTTCCCATTGGCTTGGAGCTTCAATTAGACGAGACTAGGTGAGTCAGTGAACCCTGGGGAGCCACCTATCTCTGTCTCCCCAGCATTCGCACTACAAATTTGTACCACCATGCTTGACCTTTTTACATGAGTTGTGAGGATACAACTAAGGACCTTATACTTCCAAGGGTAGTACTATACCTACTGACTGATTACCTTTAACCCAAGATTCTTTTTTACCCCCTTATTTCTCTTCTTCTGAGAGGCAGTAATTAGGTGTTATAGTCTTGCAAAGAAGAAAAAGAATTTTCTTATCAAAACCCAAAGTGAAAACAAAAGGTAAAGAATGTACTGATGTTGGCTGGTTAAAGAAAAATAATCCTTGGAAGAAATAGAGTAATTTTGTTGATTCCTGGGTCCTCATCATGCATCCTAGATCTTTTTCTCTGTTTCTTAAATAAGAATAGTTAGAAGCTATCTTTTTACCTCTACTGAAACTGCACCTGACTTCTTTAATAAGAGAGCAATTTTGTTTTGTTTTAGGTCTTTTAAAAAAAATTTTATTGAGCTTTTGTACATTTCATACAACAGGTCCTAATCAAATTTAGACTCCCTCCCCTATTCCTGAACCCCCTTCCCCACTGGACTTCATGCGTTCTGCCATACATATTAAGTCCTATCCAGTCAAGCATTTGTACCCAGATGTCCTTCAATGCAAGTTCATCCACTGGAGTCTACATAGAGATGGTATGAGGGAGAATAGACCATAGAGAAGAGAGCAATTTTAAAGGATAACAAAGTCAGAGAATTCTAATTCAAGACAAACTTGACCAACAGAAGATGTGTTATTCATTATAAAAATAAGTCATTAGTGGGGCTGGAGAGATGGCTCCATGGTTAAGAACACTTGCTGTTCTTCCAGAGGACCTGGATTCAGTTCCCAGCACCCACATGGCATCTAACAACTGTTCATAACTCCAGTTCCAAGGGATCCGACACCCTCTCTGGCCTCTGTAGGGCATTGCATACACGTGGTGCACTTACATACAATGCAGGCAAAACACTCATGCGTGTAAACTAACAATTTTTTTAAAAGTCATTAGGTGTTATGTCTAGAATAAGACTGTATGTTTTTATAAAATCAACCTTAATGGAACCACGTGTATTCACATGTTATTTTAGAAATTGTAATTACTTAGATGAAAATAAATGAGATGAAAAAAATGTATTTCTTTTGGATAATTTTCTTTGAATTTGAACCTTTGTAATGCAAATACAAGTTTCATTATCTTTCCCACCTAAAGTAACTGTTTATACTGTTTTTGGTCATAAGAACAATTCTATACACTAGTTAATGTCCTTTGATTTTGCTAGTAAAGGTTTATGTTACATCTGTACTGAACTAAGTTGTTAGCTTTGATGGCTCTCTTATCAGTAGCCTGCTTTATTGAGAAGCTGGAAGTTTAGCATGGAAAAAAGATTTAGCATGGAAAAAAAAACTCTTTTGAGACTGACTCACTTTATAGCAGACTGGCCTTTAGCTCATGCTCCTCCTGCTTCAGCTTTCCAACTGGCAGGATCACAGGCATGTATGGAAACATTTCTTATTTTAATCCTGTTTTAAGGTAACTTTCTTCCTAGAAAGTTCTGTAAGCAGTTCTTTTGTTTAAATTCTGACCATCTATTTTCTCCTAGAAATAGAAAACTGTAAGTAAAGGACTATGTGGAAATAGCCAATACTTGGACTACTTTTATATTTTTTGCTGTATATGTATGATAGGATTGTAAAGAAGCAATAGTTAAAAGCAAGAAGTAGTTTGTGAATTCACACTTTACAATTGGTTTGCATTTTGTATATGTGATTCTGAATTGATAGACTAGTATAATTATATTCCTGTGACTACTATTATCAGAGTACAAATAAATTATAGAAGAAAAATTTCCAAATTTATATTTTTAATGTATGCATAATCTATGTTTTGAAATGTTCCAAATTCTGTAATCATGCATGTATATAAAAATTAGTTCATGATACAAATGAAAATAGTAAGAAAATGAGTAAATTCTGGAAAGCTTCTGTATCTTTAGTCCCTTGAATACTTGGTCATGAGGAAAGGAAGGAAGAGAAAGAAGGGTAGGATAAGGAAGAAACAGGCAAACAAATGCCAACGTTATCTTTACGGTACAGCTAAGGATGGACAATTCCTTAAAACCTTGTGTTTTTCTGTTTTTGAGACAGGATCGCCCTCTATGGCCCAGGCTGCCCTGACACTCCATAAACAGCTCATACTGGTCTTGAACTCTTAGCAAGTCTCCTATTTGAACCTCCCCCATCCTTGATGACATGATCCTCCATGCCTGGTGAAACCCTGTATGACTTCTTGAGGCTTTTCTCGTATATAGTTTTTTTTAATGAAAAAGAAAACATAGAGTAATAAAAACAATCTTTAAATCAGCATTGTTCTCTAGAACATAAATTGTAGGGATGGTAGGAAGGTTTGGCTAACTAATATACTAAGGAAATACCTGTTGATTCAATGCAAAGAATCCCAGATCCCCTGGGCATGGTGGTACACGCCTTTAATCCCAGCACTAGGGAAACTGTGAGTTCAAGGCCTGCCTGCCAGCTGGGGCTACAGGGAGACCTTGTCTCAAAAAAATAAAAAAGAGATTTAAAAAAGGAATCCCAAATCCTCGGGCCTGAAATGGTCTTAAGATGCCTTGAGGCAACCTGAAACCACTTACACAGGCCAACCACTGGTTTCTAAAGGCCTCCTGTCTTGCAGCTATAGGAGCTTAATAATAACTTCATAAAGTCTTATCCTTAATGGTGCTGAGTAGATGAGAGTTTCTAACCATTCACCTCTTTCTAGAATTAAATATACCATTTCTTCCCTGAATTTCCTATATTATAGTCCATCAGAAATAACTCAGACTAATTGATATAATTTAGAATTTAGATATTTAAGAGGTCTTTTATTTTGCAGTTTTGCAGTGGTTAAAAACACAGTCTGGACTGTGTGAAAGCCCTACATGTGCTGCCATCTTTATGATCATTATTGTAGTGATAGGCATGTTAGATAAGTAGCTATACATTAATATGCTTACTACAGTCAGGCAGAGGTACAGCAAGACCTTCAGAATATATGGAGGCAATTAAGCAGAGTGATAAAAAACAGATATAGAGGGTTTAAAGAACATAGTAAAGCCTGTTTGCATTTGTATCACGTTTGTCTCCTGCAAAATAGAAGACATACACCAAAACATGCACCTATTAATACAGAGGGATTGGGGGGGCGGGATTTTGTTTTGGTTTTTGGTTGTTTTTGTTAATGTATATGAGTGTATTATCTGAATGTGTGTAAGTGTGCCTATCTTGTGCAGTGCCTTCGGAGGTCAGAAGAAGGCATCGGATTCCCCTGGAACTGGAGTTAGGGACAGTTGTTAGCTGCCATGTGGGTGCTTGGATTCAAGCCTGGGTCCTCTGCAAGAGCATCCAGTGCTCTTAAGTGCTGAGTCATCTCCCCAAAATTAATACAATTTTGAGCAAAGACATCATACCATTCTCAGCGGAAGGAATATCCTTTTCAGCTGCAAACTAAAGATGCTTTCTATAGATAATAAAAAAGAGCTCTGGTGGCCACACCCTTATTTTTGCATGTTAATTTATATATATATTTTTTTATTATTCCAAAGAGAGGCAATTTTTCCAGAAATAACTTGAAGCAGGCTAAGGAATAAGAAATCAAAGACCAAAGGGTTTGCCAACATGGGGTCAACTTTGGTGGAATAACGAAGGTTTCCATTAGCTCTGTTCTTTTGTTGTTGTTGTTGATTTTCTTTTTTGTTTTAAAATCGTAATAAGTTTATTGGACTTGCTAACAGAGCATAGGGCGGGGGTTTATTTCCAGAAGAGTGGGTGCCCCCCACCACTTTTTGGATTTATGGCTGTGCTAGAAAGTTCACACTCAAATATAGATCATGTGACCTCCTGACAAAATGGTGAGAGAGGTGCCTCAGGGCATTCTCAGTTTACATATCTTTTTTTTTTAATAATTTATTGAGAATTTCATACAGACATATAAGCATATAAGGTGTTTTGATCAAATCCATGCCCACTCCCTCCCCTCCACCTCCTTCCATATCTCCCCATCACTTTTTTCTCATAACTTCATGTACTCTTCTTTTTGCTGCTCTAACATTCCCCCTCTGAAGAGGTAACCCCAAAATCTTTTAAGGATTAGATAAGAGCTCCCAGATACTTTCGACATTTTTGACCTTTGGAATGGAGTATGTTGCTAAGAGGCCCAAGGACATTTTGACTGTTAGCCAAGAAACTGGCTACTTTTCTTTGGGGTCTTTTTACACTAACTGCCTAGCCAATTCCTACCTCCTATTCTTATCAAACCATCCTCTGAAGAGGTTACCTAACTTGCAAATAGGGAATCCTGACACAGACCACTCTGGCTTCTTCCATGCTGAACAGGGACACAGGGTGTGGCAATTGGGATACCCTTTCAATGGGTTTATCTAAAAGACTCCCAAATTGCATAACTCTTATCTGTAGGGGGAAACAAAAGTCCTTGACTGGTGAATAGGAGATGTGAAGGAGAAGTAAAGGCAAGAGTAATTAGCATTTCAAGTTCTAGACAGGGAACTAGAAAAAAAGAACAGGGCAATTTTCAAATGTTCATATGAGAGTCCATTGGAATTTCTTGACAAGGGCTTCCAAAAGCATCCCTCTATTGGGTTCCTGCTCATTTTTCTTTTGTCTTGTAAGGCTGGACTCAAGAGTGAGGGATTCAGGATTTGCTTTCAGGTATTTTGATAGCTGTTGGTGTGGTTAGAATCAGTGTCAGTTCCCTCTCAAAGGCTTCTAGATGGGGGAGAAAACAAATTTAGCCATCATTTTAGAACAAAAGCGCATTGTTTCCCTTAGCTACAGGTGGGCATTACAGTATTGCAGACCAAGATTTGAAGTCTTACATCTGAGCGGCACTTTCTGATTCAGAACAAAATCATCAATGAGAAATAATTGTTTAAATAACTTTATATAGACTTAAGCCTACTGTCTGAGAAGTGTAATCCCTTGAACTCTTAAAGAAATGTACTGATGACTTTACTCTTTTGTTATCTTTCCTTTTGGGTGTTTAAAACCATACAGTTGGCCAAAATAAATCAATTTATACTTATACGTAAGGTC
>NW_008340588.1:7613367-7614218 GCF_000622305.1 Nannospalax galili
AGCTCACAACCCGTGGGCTGACATCTTTCCCTTCCCTGCCCTTCGCTGACATCTTTCCCTTCCCTGACATCTTTCCCTTCACCAAGGGAAAGGTGCCCCATGCGAAATAAATCTGTATCCCGCTGAGAATTCTATCTGTGCCTCGGCGCCTCCTCCATCCACTCGTGCTCTCCACCGCCGCTCTCGCCAACATTTTTACCTATCAGTTATACATTCCTTTTGGGTGTTTAAGACCATACTGTTGGCCCAAATAAATCAATTTATATTTATCCTTAAGGCCATTTGAAGATCTGTTCTTCAGGGGTTACATGGGCTTGGGAGGAGCCCCTGGCTCTTTTTTTCTTTTCTTTTACCAGTTCCATCTATGTGAGGATAATTCAAAGGTCCTGCTCCACCATGGATGGCTTCACTTGGAAGCATGGAGGAAATGTTTCCTCTGATTTGACCCTCCTCTTTGTAGACTGGACACTGGTTCAAGTCCATCGGGTGGGGTCTCCATGCCCTCCGTGAACAAGAGGACAGGTAACTTACCACATTTTCAGGACATTTTGAAGGATGTTCCATAGTCCCCTGGAATTTAGTCGACCTTGGAGGGCAAGGAGCAAAAACTGTCCTTTAAGTCCCTCTGACTAGATTAGTATAGGCTCAAAGTATGGCTGTTAAACATCCAAGAAGGTTAGTTTCACCTGTCTGGTACTTTTAATTACCATGTGCTATGTAGATAAAGCTTGGGGAAAGACCAAACATTCTCAGATAAACTTTGCCTAGAAAGGTATTAGATTCCTTGAGCTACTTGTATGTATAATTTGTCAGTAGGTTGTTCAATTAATATGGTTCCCTCTGTTTTTTTT
>NW_008340588.1:7614258-7616381 GCF_000622305.1 Nannospalax galili
TCGATGATTCTTGTCTGATTATTCTTTCTTACGATGAAGAAATCAATATAAAATTTCCATTTGACTTCAGTGTTGTTCACTTATTTATAATGCTATATCAATGTTTAATTACTCTAAATCCTTCTCTCCCTAGCCTTCCCAAGATTATATACTTTAGTCCTCCCCAAATCCAGGAGACCATGTATGATTACAGCCAAATTACATACAGTTGGCTGAGAAGGGTGGCTGGATACTCTGGTCAGGGTCCAATGATCCTGCTTGCCCCTCCTTTAATGAAGGAGCACAACTGACAACAAGCCCAATTGGGATGATGTTTAGCAATCAGGCACTGCTGAAATCATGATGATGGTTGTTATTTCATGCAGAGGAGACTGCTGTACAGTATCATCTTATTAAAAGGACATGGAATTTAAAAGGATTTGGTGCTAGAAGCCACGTATGACGGAGAACATATGTCATTTGTTTTTCTGAGTCTGTGGTACTTCACTTAGTATAACAGTTTCTAGATCCATACATTTGCCTGCAAATTTCATTATTTCATCTTTCTTTACTGCTGAATAGAACTCCATTGTGTAAATATACCACATTTTTTTAACCACTCGTCAGTTGAGGAACACTTAAGTTGCTTCCATCTCTTAGATATTGTGAAATGAGCAGCAACAAACATGGTTGTACAAGTGTCTCTGCAATAGGATGAGTCCTTTGGGTATATGCCAAGGAGTGGTATAACTGGTCATATGGTAGGTTTATTTTTAGTTTTTTAAGAGTTCTCTACACTGTTTTCCACAGAGGCTGCATGAGTTTTCAATCCCACCAACAGTGAATGAGCGTGCCCCTTTCTCCACATCCTTGCCAGCATTTGGTATCATTTGTTCTCTTGATCCTAGCAAGTCTGGTTGGGGTAAGGTGATACCTTAGGATGGTTTTAATTTGCATTTCCCTAATTACTAATGATGTTGAACACTTTTTGAGATGTTTCTTAGCCATCATTATTTCTTCCTTTGAGAACTCTCTGTTCAGATCTTTAACCCATCTTTTAATTGGGTTTTTTGCTTCTTTGTTTTTTGAGTTCTTTATATATTCTGGATGTTAAACCTCTGTCAGATGTGTCACTGGGAAGATTTTTTTCCCATTCTGTGTTTTCTCTTCACTTTTTTACTTGTTTCTTTTGCTGTACAGAAGCTTTTTAGTTTAATGAGGTCCCACTTGTTGATTGCTGACCTTAATTCCTGAGCAACTTCTGTCCAATTTAGAAAACCCTTTCCCATACCTACATCTTTTAAGTTACTGCCAATATTTTATTCTAATAGCTTCAGGGTTTCCAGTTTCACATTGAGGTCTTTGATCCATTTGGAGTGACTTTTGTGCAAGGTGAAAGATAAGGATCTAGTTTCATTCTTCTACAGGTGGAGATTCAGTTTTGGCAGCACCATTTGTTGAAGATGCTGTCTTTCCTCCATCATGTGTTCTTGGCACCTTTGTCAAATATCAGGTGGCTGAAATTGCATGTACTCCAGTTTGGATCTTCAATGATGTTCCATTGCTCTGTGTGTCTATTTTTGTGCTAGTACCATGCTGTTTTAATGACTGTAGCTCTGTAGTATACTTTGAGATCTGGTATAGTAATCCCCCCAGTACTGCTCTTTGTAGTCTTAGTTGCTTTTGGCCACACTTTTTAACCATACATTTTTGTGTGCCTGATGGGCAGTGATTTCAGATTGTTTTTAAGTATTTATTTTTATTTTATGTGTATGAATGTTTTGCCTACATTTATGTAAATTTACCCGTGTTGTATAAGGCTCACAAAGACCAGAAGATATCGTATTCCCTGGAGGTGGAGTTATGGACGACTGTTAACTACCATGTAGGCAGCTGGGAACTGAACCTTGGTCCTCCACAAGAGCAACCAGCGTCCTTAACTACTAAGCCATCACATCACTCCCACCCCTCAAATGTTATTTTTCAGTAAAATAGATGTTACACATATCAGAATTTTCACACATTTTGTAATATTTATCATTAAACATGTTAAGTATTGTGATAATTGGTAACCTATGGGCTACTTTTAATCAGAGTTCTTTAATTCAGCATACCAATTCAAAAGTGTTTTTCTTGATATACAT